>NC_060158.1:24677187-24733764 GCF_021292245.1 Micropterus dolomieu | reverse complement strand
CTAAGAGTTTTTATGCTAAGCTAAGAAAACTGTTAGCTTGCTTTTGCTTCATTTATCGGACAGACATGAGAGCAAAGAAAGCAAATATGTGTATCCCCTAAAAAGCCAAACATTTCGTTAAAGGTTAAGGCTGGTAATATGTTTTATCAATTTCACACACTGTCCTGGTCCTGTGTATTAATTCACCACTGAAAATAATCCCCCAAAACACACTAATTCTTATAAATTTTTAATGTTTCCTAATAAGTACCATCCCCAGCTTTGTTTGTTTTGGTCATTGTTGAAAGTAAGAAAAATTTAAGATTTATATTTAAGCAGAACTTAGTGGCACTCTCCTTACAACATCTTGTTACTGTACGAAGGTTTACTGCAAGCTAGCATGTGGTATATAGTGCATCACATTAAATATTTGTATGGTATCTCTATTTGCTGTTTTTAGTGGTCAGGTCAGCCGCAGATGATCAGGTCAGATGCGTGATCAAATACATCCTTAAATCTTTACTGTGCAGTATTGCTGCACAGTGAGCCCAGAGAGGCTTGAGAATGACAGAAAGAGAGATGTTGATAGAGGGAAGCCAGAGCACGAGGTGGAGGGGTGGTTAGCAGTATGCAGCTGGGGCCGGCTGTGCTGAACGGGCAGCAGCCAGGCTGATGGATTACACCGGCTCTCTCCTGGGTAAACGGACACCGCCACCCCTCCCCTTTTAACAATGTCTCAGCCTGTATCGTCATTGAAATGTCTCCAAAGATGGAGGTGAACATGCAGCTGAGCCACTTAATCTGAGAGGCTACATTTCTACCACAAGCAGTGGATTTGAGAGACCCCTGCAAAAGATATTCTCTAAACAAATCTGATATCATTTTCACAGAAATGTCTTGTCTACTAATACCAATTTTATCTGCGAGCCAAGAGCAGCGCTGAAAAACAAGACAATCCAGCCGCTCATCGATTCAGTCAAGACTAATTGCCGGGAAAGAAGCCCATATAGTTTTCATACACATCCTATCTCGTTGTCATTTGCAGCGCAGCTATGAGTGGAGTGACTCTGCAGCCATGGCTTCACAAGTTATGACACCAGGGATCACCACTGCCTCTTCTAGTATGAATAAAGCATATCAGGGCCTGCTGATCGCTACACAAGCCACTTCAATCAGGTCTGTCCTTAAAGGCCACGCTGCTTAAGAATGTACTCTGACTAAATAAATAATGTGAAATATGAATGTGCAAAGAGCAAAGCAGAGTAAATTAACCCCCCCACCCCACCCCACCTCCGCTAAACACGCAAACTTTCATATTTCCTCTCATAGTGTCTATGTCGAGGGGCTGTCCTCATGTTTCACAGCTACAAACTGAGTCCTCAGTAAAGCCCTTGACATTTTCTCAACTACTTCATCAAGCTTTCAAGCAAGGAAATCCCACAGCCATGCCCCCTGTCTAAATGCTTTCCTGGGCTGGCTTGCTAGATTGCAGAGTAACAAATTACAGTAACAGTAATTCAATCACCGGAAGTGTAATCCCTTCTTACAGTTAAACACCTGCGAGATTTGTTAAGGAAAGAACTGAAATAAAAATAAAAAATAAAGTTGTTTTTTTATTTCCCTAAAAGTGTGGCCTGAGGCAAAAGAGCTGTAAAATTGTAGATGAAACAATTACAGTTGCAAATAATTATAACATCATTCGCATAACAGCTGGGTAATTGTAATAGACAATTTTCATGAAAAATACTCTAAATGGTGGGCAAGTGTCCACTAACAGTGTATTCTGGGACATCTCAACAATTAGTCAACATTAGAATCATCATTGCTAACTAATCATTTCTTATAACCATAACAACAACACTGATGTTATATTAATGATTTAACTCACTAAATGTGATAGGCCTAGTGAACACTTTTTCCAGGAGGGCTTGTCTTTGCCTTCCAAACTGACCTCCAGTATTTAAGGGCTTTCTGATCTGATGCTGTTTTGGGCAGGACATCATTGTTTGCCAGTGTCTTCCGAAACTGATACAAATCACCCTTCCAAAAATGATTCATATCATTATGGTTAAAGTTTGGTTAGAATTCGGCACAAAAACAACTTTGCTAGGGTTAGGAAAATGCTATGGTTTGGGTTAAAGTGCTAGGGTTAGGGCACTGTCATCATCATTAAAAGAAAGCAATGTTGACTGTTGGCAGAAAACGGGAAATGAGCGATCTCCTGTGTCAAAGTCTGCCGCAGGGTTGGAAATTAACCTTTTTGTCCACCTGCCACCGTGGCTGATCCACCATTTCTTCTGGCGGACAGGAGTCATAATACACACAGCTGCTGAAGGTCTTTCTCGGGAAAGAAAACATAAACATTAATCGTTTTAGGCATTTTCGCAACTTAATTAATTCATTCTCACTGATGGTATTTGTCTCTGTCTTCTGTAAGATGCCAGAAGCCAGTAAAAAGGCCCATCCTGAGTTCCCCGAGCCGGAAGAAAAGTCTTCAAATTGATTGTTTTGTCCAACCAACAGTCAAAGATAATATAATATATAATAAAAGAACAAAGAAGCAAAACATCAAATTTGAGAACAGGCAAACATTTAGCTTTTTTGTAAATCATTTTCTGTCAGTCAACAAATTAATTATTAACCGGTATTATAGCAATGTTCCCCAGTGTAGAAACTATTAAAGATCACTTGTGTTGTGTCAAGCTGTTCTTTGCTTCCCTCATCCATTTTCTCTTACAATTCTCACCCTCTCTTTATTTTTGAACATTTTGAGAAAGAGTATGTTACTGTGTTGGGGTGACTCTGTGGATGGCATTATTGATTGATTAAAAATAACCCTTGCTACTTTGATAGCACAGTCTTCAGTAGGTCACCATATCTGATTAACCTTTTGTGCGTGGCCAAGCTTTTAAAAGCGGGGGAGACATTAACAGAGCCTCACTATATTCTGCTCCTATTCTAAGTGATTAAATCAATTGTGAGTGCTTAGTCTCACTTCAGGTCCTTGCTGTAGGAGCGATAGTGTCGGCCTGCTGAATCCTTGTTCGCTGAGTCACCTGGCGTGCACTGCCAAGCACTTACCAGATCCCCGGGAAGCACATCAAACCTGGGATTTTATGAAAGAGGATACTGCGGAGAATCACGATGGGAAGCCGGCTTGGTGACAAGATCAAGGGAAAGAAAATAAGAGAAAGAATAAGCTCCTTTGTGAGGCTCATTGCGCTTGGTCAAAGCCCGAAGCGGAGGCAGAGCTTGTCCTGCGGCTACTTCCACCTCTATGGCCTGGTAGTCTGAGGTCACAAGTTGCTTGCGGGCTTGAAGTTGCAAGGAAGTCTGCAATTAATCATTCTACACAGAGCTTATCAAGGAGATTTGTTCACCATCTTTATTAAAGATATTGAATTACGGAGCGTTTTTCATTTGCGCAGTGGATTTTTCTTCCCTTCTTTATCCTACCCCATAGGAGGCGATATGTGTGATCAAGTAGCGAGCAAACCGTTGGAAAATAATGACTCAGTGTTACTAGACTGGCCTGTGGGCAGAGATTAAGGAAATGAAAAAGGGTTCATGGAGTTATTCATGTGCTCTCCCAGTCTCATTATCGACCACACACCAGAGGGGATGACACTTTGGCTCTCAGCACCTGCGTCCCTCACAGCCTAACTTTGCCATGACTCCAAACAATATCAGCACAGAGAAAATTAAAGCTGTAAGTGAATAGCGCAGGGGAGTAGTGGCAGGAAGGGAAGGCTATAACGATGGTGCCCGGTTGAACTCTTTCACTCTGTTGACTGACAGCTTGAATGTTGAGTGGAAACCCACAGTGGATGTGAGCGGATGTAGCTTTTGTGCCTCTGAAGGTTGCTTTTGTGATTGTGTTCACAATTGCACCATACTTAGCAACTGTGGATGGCGATGATTTATGGGCAAGATAATTAACACATCTTCATGAGTGTTCTCTGCGAGAAGAAAGTAAATTATTAGTAAAAGCAGTGGATTTTACTGTCTCTGTTGGTTTACACACTGCCAAAAGAGTGAATGTATGGCAGTTGACTGTGCACATTCCTTTCTTTTCACTGTCTCAGTCATTTTGGCAAACAGACATTTAAATGTACAGTATCTCTAACGTGAGTGGGTGGTTTGCTTTGTATAGGCCACCATGGTTAAGATTGAGCTGCTGCACAAACTCCTCCACACCTCTGAAAGCTTTCTCGACTAGCATCTGCAGCAAAATGCACATAAATACTCCGGGTATAGCTGGTGTTATGGGGTAGCATTCATTCTGCAGATTGGAGTTTTTGTTCTACAAACATTTTTCAGAAGCAGAGCGACTCTGGAGGCAGATGGTTCAGTTAGTTCTCAATGTGCAAAGCTCGGAAAAGAAACGATGCTTTCTGGGATTTATAAGACCAGCAAACTTAAATAGCAGTGGAAGAATCTTTGTCAGACTACAAATAAAAATACAATGACTTGTTTTTTGTCATTTATACATGAACTGTATGCAGTGGTGTAAGTATATATATTCTCATGGTGCATTACTTGCTTCTCCTTAAATGCCACTAATGTGTTTACCTGCAACAACATCCTGTTATTCATAAAGAAACTGTGCACAAAGCCAGCCAACTTTTTATAACCTCTGATGCATAAAAGCTGGAAAATGCTTCCAAGCGAACTTGGAAAGATTTCATTCAGACAGGTGTGTGTGGCTGTTTTCTTTTATACTTGTGTAGATTTGGGGTGTAATGTTGAATAAATCCGTATTTTCATATTCACAAAGAATCAAATGTATATGCGTTCCTGTGCTGGAACAGAACATACTGGTAAATTTGTCAAACAGTGTGAAACAACCAGCAGGTACAATTTACCAACTATAAGAATGCATTGATTTTGTGATTATTTCTTCTTCACATTGCTCAAACACATTTACACGTTCTGCAACTTTGCTACTAATGACTTTGCTGTGCATTTAATGGTTTAATCCCTTTTGCTAAACAATACACGGAAAATTATTTACTCTCCGCCGGTCAAAAAACACAGGAGAGAGCTGCACACTTTCTCCAAGCACAGCAAAACACACCAGTGTCAGATTGAAAGACTACTACTAACATTAGTAGTAGTTAATGTGCGTGGACTAGGCTCCCAGGTGAAGTACGGTTTCCTATTAATTGAGAAGTGTGTGAAATGGATTCCAGGTATCATTAAAGACCAATATATTGCATTTATTAGGGGTTATTTTTTCTATTGAAATTAAATCTAAAAGTAGGTTGATCTGGTGATTGATGTTTAATGATTGCTTGGATTTCCATTTAAGCAGAATAGTTTTCTTGGCAAGGGTTAGAGATATGAGTAATGGGTTTCTGTATTTGATTGGGGGGTTGACTTGTGCAATATCTCCGAGCAAGCAAAGGGATGGAGATAATGGATTCTTGCAACATAGTATTCTTGTAGATTTGGACCCAGAAGTCTTTCATAACATCTGAGAAGTTAATCACAGCTCAAAACCCACCTAAGAGCTTTTAACTACACCTCACGGTCTTCGTCAGTGGATGGAGTTTGTTCAAACTGACTCAAGACTGACTCAAACTGAGCAAACTCTGATCAAAACCATGTGATGAGGTTGAAAGTTACAGATAAAGCCAATAAGTAATAACCTTGAGTTAAGATTGTTTTGTCATTCAACACAGCACAATCAAAAGTGATTCAATAATTGACTAAACTTGTAAATTATTAACAATTTAATGATGATAATTAGTCCAAAAGTTGAATTTCCAAACAGCAGCTTACGACCAGAGGATGGATGGACATGTATTGCTCGAGTTATACATTTCCTAGAACTTAAATACACACCGTAGTTTGTGAATGTGTGTGCAAGTGTAGGTTTGCATAGCAACTTCCTCAGCTACCCCTACACCAGTGCATTTCTAATGTTGCCTAGATACTGTAGCTGCAGGCTGCTATGGCTCATTTGAACTTAAAGGTTATAGCTAACTCGGACAACTCAGTACAGTCAGATGTTATAGATGTGGGGACCACAGCTTGCCCCTTCTTCACTGTAATGAACTCTCTTGTTCTAAAAAAGATAAGTCCTGTATGAATGATATAGTGCTCTGTGCATCTGCATCTGGGCCAATCCTGCTGACAGAAATGCGGCAGAATGTGCAGGCTGACACAGACTTCCATCTCCCATGGTTGCCGCCGCAGCCAGGCTGTCAGGAAGATGAAAATATGCCTGGCTTCATTTAGTGCTGTGGGGATCCTGTGGCGAAAAGGGGCAGGTAGAGCTAATGGACTACTCTAGGACACAGTGGGGATGTCGACTCAGCAACGCCGCCGGCAGTCTCTTCGGGACGTACCATTTTTATGACAATCTCTCCGAGGCTATAGCAGGCATATGGGAGGGCCCAGGAGCCATCACCTCTGTGCCCAGATTGTGCAGGATTTACTGTAAACAAAATCCATTATCAGGGAATTTCAGGTTATTTTAGAACCAGCCGTGGTGACATAAATCAATTGGCCTGCTCTTTTGTACACTGCAAAAAATAACAACTCATTTAGCTCAGGATTAAAATACACACGCTGCTTGAATTAAAAGGTTTTTCTGATTCAAGTCTTGATATCAATGTAGCAATTTGTTTTATTTCAAGATTTGTTTTTGTCTCAAAACAGGTGGATTGTTTTAGGACCAAAATGCCTTAAATGCATAGTGAGTGTGCGCATACGCAGTACGAGCAGGTATATGTATATCTCACCTGCATATATATGCATGTCTTTGCATGCTCCTCTGTGTAATCACACATTTCTGCTGCTAACCGAAAACTAGATCTATCATGAGCTGTCAGTCTACCAGAGCAATAAGAGAGATACAGCAGCTGCACTGATTGACAGAGAGGAAATTGAAGTGTCACATGAAACATGTTAACCATGTTTTGCTGCGTGTTGTCACCCACTGGCACGCCGCTTCACTCACAGCGACGAGAGCAGGGAAAACAACAACAGCAGTAAAGATTCAGGGGTAAGGAATCGCTGAAATAGTTTCACAATTATTGAGAATCTTAACAACTAGGTAAGATATGGTGTTTAAGGCCTGCACTCTAGCTCTGGGTATATTGTCTGACAGTAATCTTTGACAGCCTTGTCAATGTCAGACCCACGACTGAGACGTAGGAGCAAATAAGGCTGTGAAAATGAGGGGGAAAAAGGGACTGTGAAGTGTATGCAAACTCTTCAGGATGACAGTTCACAGTGTAACACATTGAAGACTTGTCTTTATGTCATCTGAAAGAGAGAATCTGTCTCACACCATGGCAGAGTCATGTGTAATACCTCACTGCATCACCACCCATTGCATCATTAGCACGGCAGCTCCAAGTTGAAATATATAAGAGGTAGCTGTCCACTCCTGTCGTCAGGTTCACCCAGTTAGGGTCTGAGTTGGTGCCTTAAGCCGGTCAGAATGAAATTGCACCCTACAGAGTTAATGGGTCATTTCAGTCTGCACAAAAGCATCTGGGCAGTTGTGGTGCTGTGACAATGGCTGATAATAGAAAGTGTGTTTGAGACTTGGCAGTGAAAACTCTCCATTAAATGATCTCTGTGAAAATCGCAAAACACGCCTTTGAAGCACATACATGCCAACTGTGGGGAGGTGATAATGGGATGGAATCTCAGCAGCTAAAGGTCATGCACGTGTTATGTGTTGCTAACTCTGCTGCTGGTAGAGAATATCTTCCAATCTTGTTCATTTTATATTGTGAAAAATAAAAAATGTACCAATAAAACCTTTAAAAACACATTATTGACTCCTAAAAACACTTTATGAAATATTCTTTATTGAGATGAATACACTTACTAACATCTAACTCATAAAAAAAGAAGAATGAACTCACCTTAAAGGTAGGACATGCCATTCTAATCCAATACATGTTTTTTTTGTCAGATTCAGTTAATATCTCCTCCTCACTAGCTGTCCATTCTGTGTGTGCACTGAAAAAAATCCAGTGTTTGTACACAGCCCCTGGCTCTGTAAATGGGAAACAAACAAAGTGGCTTGGACAGAGCCACACAACACTATTCCAGCCATGATTTGTGTGTCGGGTAACGTTAAATGACTTGCCCATGGACATTCAGCTTACTTTCTAGTTTGCCAAGATACGCTGTTGTTGGGCAGGAGAGCAGTGAGTCTCGCTGTCTGGAGCTGCTGTGCTGGCTGTGGGAAACCGTCTTGTCCTCTTTGCATGTTAGCTTTGCAACAGCAACTGTAGTGACAGTTTGCTAACCCAGAACGTAGTTTATGTTTGTTACATTACTTGCTGTGTCGTTGTGTGCTCTATATCATGGTATTTTTCATGGTACTGGATTTCTCCAGAATTGCGTACCCCATCTTTAATAGCAGTACGACTAAACAAGCATGAAAGCTATTGTATTGTTTCATGTGAGTCAGTTATTTTTGAGTCTGTGTGCTGGATTCACTTATTTGAAGACACTTGATTGAGGGCCAGATATTGCTTCTATACACAATTGTGTTGTTATGCAGTGCCAAAGCCGTCATTACACATTGTTATGCAAGAGCATCGCATATCCTGTTTATTATTATTTTAACATTGCCACAAGGCTTTATTCATGGTGGCAAAGAAGCTGTGTTGTAATTGTTGTGTTTTCAATAATTTTCAAAACAAGTATAGAGTGACCGTTCCCCCACCACCTTTTAGCACTGCAGCTGGCTTTAAATTCAGGAAATTCAATGCCAAGTCTCCCCACTTCCATTTCTGGCTCTGAACATCTGAGAGCAATTTGGACCAAATTCAGCATTTACACATTCAGACCTGTGGGTGCAAAACAGTTAACATGTGGTGAGAAAAAGTTATGACTTTTACTAAAAAAATGCAGACGTCAAGTGCTGTATTAATTGTACTTTACTGGAATGTATCCTACTACTACCTTCCATTCATGATTATAATATGATTAAAATATCTTCATAACTTTGTTTTTCATTTCATTTTGTGATGGAATAATATTTACTTTCAGTGTATTGTCTAGGTCTCCACTTCCACTGCTATGCCGATGACATCCAGCTCTACATCTCCGCTAAATCCATCACCACTACAACTCACTCCACTCTGACCAACTGCCTCACTGAAATAAAATCACGGATGCAAGCCAACTTTCTCAAACTCAGCTGTGACAACTCAGACTTCATCACATCATTGGTCCCAAATTACTCACCAAAACACACATAATTTCTGTCTCACCATTAACAACACCACTCTGTCCTGTAGAACCTCCACTAGCTCCCTGTTCCTTCTCCTCATCCACAAAACCCTCCACAGCCAGGCCCCCTCCTACCTCACTGACCTGCTCCACCACCACACTCCCCGCCATAACCTCTGTTCGTCTGACGCCATCCTCTTGCTTCTGCCACTCAGGACCAAGCATTGGACCTGGGGTGATAGAGCCTTTCCCAAAGCTGTCCCCCCTCTCTGGAACTCTTTGACCAAACAGATCCCAAACTGTACTGATCCGTCCATGTTCAAATCACTAATTAAAACCTTTTCACAACAGCTTTTTTGTGTTGTATATCTTTTAAACCTCTAGGTCCTAAGCCCTTTTTGGACCGTTTTCTCTATTTATACATCTGGGCTTATAAACCACATGTAATGAAGATGGAACACCTTGTGTTTGGTATCCATGGATTCATAAGACACTAAGCTAACATAATCATGCATGTAATGTGCTTATAAAGGACGTATGAGTGAAAAATACACAATAAACTAGAGAATTTCATAAACGAAAATTAGATTTTTGTGATTTGTTAATGTATTTTAATTATCTTTTGAATCTGTGTATTTCATAGCATGTGAAATATCTTGAAAAGCACTATAAATAAAATTTATTATTATTATTATTATTATGTTCTCTTTGATTCCAGAGCCCTGGACAGATAGGCTAGATGTGTTTGGAAGTCCTAATCTAAACAAGCAGCATGTGCCTTGTTAAGTTACAGAAAGAGTGCAGCCAATTCAAAGCCATTGTTTTGTTTTTTTTTCTTGTAGAACAAAAATGAAACTGCTTGTTATCCAGGTTCTGCCGTTGCTACACCTCCGTAGCTGCAGTAAGACTCCGTTCCACTCTTCATCCTGCTGCTCTTAGCTCCTATACTTAGTCCCAGCAGACGTCTTACAGTGCTTCGGTCAGAGGAGGGAGACATGCACATCTCATTAATTATGTCTCAGTTGAAATATCAGTCCACAGCTCCCAGCCATTTGACTAAGGCAAAGGTAATGAAACCCCGTGCAATGAAGCTAAATGAGACAGCGTGGGGAAGGAGGAATGGGTGGGGTTTGCCAGGTCAGGGGGGAGTTAATCTGAAGCTAAAGCCAGTTTGAGGTTAAAGTTTGGGGCTGTAGGGCCGGGTGAGTTAGGCTAGGTTTTTAAGGAAAACACCATGGCTTTAGAATCCACAATTCTATAAGAAAGTAAAGCCTAACATTTTGTACTTGAAATCAGCTGAATAGTCCGACAAAACAAACCAGATATCTACCCCCCTACTCGCAAACTGTCATATCAGTACAGTGCAGTATTTACATCACCCGAGAGCAACCTTTATCAATAAATGTTTCCTAAATGTAAAGCATTGAGAAGGTCACAGTCAATTAGATGGATAAAGTAACAGCGATGACATTCACGTTGTCATAAAAGGAGAGGGTTCGACCCCCTGGGACCAAGGGACAGATAGAGCTGAGACCTACTGCCACGGCCACATCTGCAGGAAGTCAATGACTGATGCCAGCAGAGACAACAATGTTTTTGCCTTTGTGCAAATTGCAGAAACATAACCATAAATTTGCAAGCAGCCGATCAATACAGCCCAGACGTGGCCAAGTCCTGAGAAACGTATCCAAGGGAAACCATTCGATAACTCTGATCAGAGATGGACTGGTAGCCTGCTATTAATCTTCCATTACCAGCCACAGGACAATGGCCATTGTGAACGAGCTCGAGACGTTTCGTGACAGATTCAGCCATTAAAGATCGCACTGGTGTGTACACCTGGCGATTGGACATATTTCTCCTTCTATTATTGGTGCAATGATGATCATTCATCAGATGTGGTCCATTAGAGTGGTCACGTTACAAAGGGCAGCACCACAGCCTTTTCCTTTCACCAACAAGACTCTGTATACTATATCACTAGCCACCGAGCCAACATATTCAGTATTTCATCTCGTATTGCTTACATGACAGATCATTGATTGCGTGAGTTGGATTTCCAGCATTCCCTCCAAAGAAAGATCGAGGGCTCTTTTTTATAGACTGCAGTTTTTGAATGTATCTGTAATAATGCAGTCATTGTAACCTAAAACAATGCTTACTTAGGAACAGAAGAAGTGTTTCTCTCTTCATTTTAATGACAAGGACAGTCAATGACTGTGACTATGCTTAATAGTAATGTTCCCATTATGCACAGCCGCATCTCTGGAGACTAACCTTAAATATGGGACTACTCAATCATGACGAGAGGAACCCATGTTGGAATGAAATGGGTCATACGATACTTTAAATAAATATGATAATGAGGCAGACACTACCGATTGCCAGGGGGGTTATTTGTGTTATGTGGAGAGAACAGTAGGTAGATTGGAACTGGATAACACTGCTACATTGGAGAGGCCAGGAGAGGGGAGAGTGGTCTACAGCAGCACATGGGGGTAAAGATGGGATGCACTTTGCTGTGGTATGTGTAATGTGTGAACGAGTTTGTGGTGTTAACAAGCAAATCCTTCAATGCGTTCTCATGATACGAGTCGTGTGAATTTGAAAATTAGAGCACTAAGAAAAAATATATAATTTTAAAGTTATGTAATTTTATCTGAAGCGGTCACAAGTATATGATGAGAATAATTAAAAAAAACAGATGTTATTCCATCCTTGTATTTCTCTTTAATCTATTCTCTTATTTTATGACTTGTGATTGTATTGCTGGGGCGACCTGTGTTTCTCTCATCTAACACATTTCATTGTACCGTTGACCCTGTGTTAACCTACACATGACCAATAAAACTGAACTGAACTAATAGTAAATGCTAAAACTTGGTGTAACAGTAGTTAACATTAGCTACCATAAACTACTGCTCCTACCAGAACAAGTAAGGCTAGATCAGCAGAGCCCCTATGTGTATTGAGTTGAGCAAGGGTGCAATTTATTGCTTATGAATTTTAGTTTTTATCTGTTAAAGGGAGACTGTTACATAGTGCAGTTTTAAAGAGGAAAAAATATCCATGGATAGACTTTAGGCATTCAAAATCCCATTCCACGTGCTGGACCTAAAATATTCTAAAATTCCCCAGATTCTGTCAGCAAATTTGTCTTTCAAAAAAAAAGAAAACATAGGAAGTGATGCGTATTAGGAATACAATTGGACTAAAAGGAAGAATAGATTTCCAATATAACTTTTGCATTGTGTTTTTGACAAATAAAGCTAATATGCTTGATATTTTGTTAAGTCAAAAATCAAACCTTTTTATCATTTGAAACTTTAATATAAACAGAAACCTTATACAGCTCCAAAGACAGTTGAGATATAATCGAGGGTAACGTATGACATAGAAGAAGACATAATGCATTTAGATTCTTATGTGAACCCGAGACCTTAATTTCAGCAAACTGTGAACCTGTGGGAAAACGGAACTGGAAAACCCGCTGAGGGTTGTAACAACCTCCAAAAGTGAGAGGACATAAGAAAACCACCACAGGAATGAGCCCCAGAAAACCACTTGAAGGAAGGAAGAGGCTTTAAACGAGCGATGATGAACAGAAGATGTCTCCTGTAAGCTGGACTCTTCCTTCTCAGCAGCGTTCACAATTATCTCTCACTGGGTGACCTGAGGAGCTCAGTGGGGGTAATGTACTTCTATGAGATCTTTCACACATAGTGCAATTTATCCTACAGCACTGTGGATTCTCCAGCCTCAAAGGCATCATGTAAGGGAGTAAACGGAGCAATAAGTCAAGCGCTTGGAGTGATGTCACTTTACACGAGGGTTAGATGCGCATATTTTTGTGCCCCGATATTTGGCTTTTGTTACACATCATATATTGATCGGTGATGTGATCCTGCTCTGAGACATGGCGGTTCCTCACTGACCAGAGGCGCAGCTGAACCGGTCTGAACCGGAAAAGTGTGCAAATTTCATTTTCTTCACATTATGTATTTTTACTAAAACTTGCTCAGTAAATGAATTATTCTCTAGCAACCTCATGTATCTTACTGTTTTGTGTCTTAATGATGATGGTCAAATTCAAAGATGAAAAACTGCACAAAAAAGATAATAATGGCAAAACATTTCAATGGGCCACACAAACAATGCAAAATCAACGAGATCAACCTTCAACACCGTTATCAGTCATTGTTTATGAATCATTATGAGTTCTACTGTTACATATTTACAAAATGATTATACACTATATTATACCAAGTTATTATACGTGCTTACATCATTCTACTGTTAATATTGTGCAATTAAAAAAAGCTTAATTAAGTTCAATAATGTGAAAAGCTAATAAAATACATAATATGTATATATATTTTAAAATATATAATAAATACTCCTTTGTTTCTGTCTACATTTGTCTGAGCAGATGCTCCAGTAAATAAAGCAGCACTGGATCTGTGACCAAACATAAAGCATGCAACAAGGGCCCCTGTGTTTTTCTGTTTTGTTTTGTAAATCAATGCACTTTCCCTCATTGATTTCGAATACGATGCTCCGCGTGCATACAGCTGTTTCATTTATGTTACAAGGTTACAGGCTCGCTGCTCATGCATGCCACCTGCTCTGGCACTTTCTCCATCGGCTTTGGACTTAAGTTTCAGCCTGCGTCTGTGCCCTCAGACGCGAGATTTGACGCAGGACCTGTAAGGCTCTCCAGACCCCAAAATACAGCTCTGATTCCTGGCCCTGTAATGCAATCCACTCCTCCGGGTGTCTCCCTGGATCCTGTGTTCTTATCAGCTCCTCCAGGATGAGAAGCTGTCAATACAACGACCACAAAGAAAGAAAACCATTCCTTCCCCCTACTTCTCATATCAACGCAGCCCATCTTCACACAGGACCAACCCTGGTCAGACGGCAATTAAAACCTCGACCCTCTGGTGGAAGGGTGGGCACGTGCGAACCACAGATCTATAAACTTGATTTCTATCCATTCACCTCTTGCAGCCTCCCATCGACACGCCAGCTCAGGAGGCGTTGACTGTGCGGACTGCATGCTCCCTGCAATTACAATCATCTTTGCCAGAGATGCATCACATATGACAGAAAAGAATTGAGCGGTGATACTTGTGATCCCGTCACTAATGAATGAGCTGCCTAATAAATAGCTGCAGAAAAAAAAAGAAACATCATAACATGTTATTTTGCCTATTATTAAGTCCTCAAATCTTCAGAATAGACATGTTCCTTCATTACCATGAACACACACACTGTAGTTTATTTATACAGGTAGTTTATAAGACAATCCCAGATACATCCTACTACTGTAAATACTCACTAGTGACCAAATGTGTGTTTAACTGCAAAACAAGTAATGTTTTCTAAAACTAGTGCCGAGCTTTTTTAAGGAAATGACTCAGCATTTTGGGGAGATAAAACTTTATATTTGTGACCTGTTTTCATAGACATATGTCTTCAGAAGGAGCCAATGACCTTGCATAATTTTCTTTGCTTGTATTGAAATGAAGTTGACAATTGATTCCCATTCATCAGTTGTAGGATTTCAGTCAAATGTGACCAAAACAACAATAATTAAGTCATTTAATAAATTAAAATGAAGCAGCTGCCTTATCCAGTTTTGTTCCCTGAAGTGGGAAAACTGGCATAATTATTTTGTGATAAGTATATTTTCTCAAGTACTGCTAATTTCCTATATTAAATGTTTTAAGCAACATACAAATAACAAGAAAGTGTAGCAATGTGCCTCTGCCCAGATAAGGAAAATCTGTCCCTTTTAAATAAAGGTTTGTATAAGTACAAATTCAATCTTTTGCCTTTGCGAGAGCCACGCACTCCTCACTATGCTGTAGGGCCTTATGGCGGATATACTACAAAAAAAAAAATAAAACAGATTCCATACAAGCTCCAAACTTTTTCTGTGGACTAATGATGGCCACAGAGAGAGAGAGGCAGAGATTTAACAAGCAGACAGACAGAGATCCACTTCCAGGTCAAAGTAACCAACCTCTTATTGGGAAAATCCTAGTTGAAACTTTAACAAGAAGTGCTGCCAAATGGCACAGCAAAGGAGCACATATGGACCATCAGTTTGAGCGTCACACAAACAGCAGCAACAGTATGGTTTTACTGCAGAGGAGAGAGTGGATAACTGCGCTTGTTATGAGGATCGTATATCCTGATTTGACCCCTGTTTATGGTTTGCCTATAAGACTTGATGAATGTTTTACAGCCAATTGCAACAGCAGTGACATGTTAACAGGCTGACAAAAAAAATATATACATGCTGCATCTGGTCACTGCGCTGTGTTAATGGAAATGAGGTGATGAGATCATTGAGTAAGTCTGTTTAGAAACCGCCACTCTAATATAATAGCATGAAAATTACAAATTTTGCTTTGCGTCGTATTCTATTTTCAACAATTGTGCTGGCATGTCATATGACAAGGTGAAAAAAAAGGGCACCAGAAACATAGGAAGATGCCCCCGAAAAATCGGAACACAATTAGGCTTTAATATCAGGCTCTTAAAATAGAGACGGGGGACACAGCGAAGCAAGCAGCCCAGCAGGACACAAGGAAAGGTCTCTTGGCACTGGTGGTAAATGAGCATCCATCTCTCCTCCTCCCTCAGTACATTACAAGATAACTTTTCCTGCTCCAAAAACCCAGAAAACGCACTTAACTTTCATTTACTGGTATTCCGCCGCCGTCGCTCATTAAAGATTCATGCCCACCGCCACCAAAGCCTCTGCCCCTTTTTTCAGGACATTTAATGAAAAATACCACAAAGTCCAACTAAAATTAAATTGCATGATTTTTGTCTGCTACTTTATACATATGTGGGTTTTTTTGTGGCTCACGATAGGAACTGCTAGTTTTAGATTCATTTGATGTAATACCGTTCTGGTAACCGTCTACGTGGATGGAGACCTTTTTTCATACAATCATTTAAATCTAGCATATCGCAGATACCTCATCGTTCCATCAGACTTTGACCAGCAACTCACATTTTATTTTACTGCTCCTTATCTAGCTTAGAAACATGAAGACCTTGTCCTGCACCGTAGCTTGTTGAATGAGCCACCAATTCCCACCAACATTCACCGGGCACTGCAACATCAGTTTGGAGGCTAGGTAGCTAATTAGCTGCTTTGCTGCAGCACATTAAACAGCATGTAAACTGAACTGCCACTGTCACTTCAGTCTGGTTACATGCTGGTGTGGTCCTTACTCTTCAGGACCACCGCTAACAACACACTGTCTGCCCAAGGCCTGTAAGCTACAGCGCAGGCTTGTTTTGTCTCTAGTTCCCTACGGTGTGACACGGGCACTCTGGCAGCCTGCCAGCTGCTGTCCATCAAGCGTAGACACTGACACGCACTGTAGAAAATTAATGCTGCTAATGGTTACTTATGAAAGAATGATGACGTTTGGAATTGTTTTGTTTCTTCCCATTACATCAAAATGACACTTGATGTTTATTTATGGCAATAGAAGAATGTAATCTGGTTCTGTTTTGTAAATATTTTTTTTCTGATGAGATTTGCAATATGCATGTGCTACATGGCGTACAGGATGTGAATGTTCTATTGTCTTAGTTTCTTTGTATGCTGTGCTATAGCAAGAAGAGAGTGCAGCATAACTCCGCTTTTTAAAATTCTGAATAAAAATAAAAAATAATTAAAAGCAGACTCTCCCTGACAAAAGAACCTGTCTAAAATAATAGATTAGAGAGGCAGCGCAGATGACACTGTAGCATTCAGGACACAAAACAGAGCATAGGCTATTATTTCCTTTTCTCCCAACTAGAACTCAACAGAACTTGTTGGGATATAACATCTACTGTTCAGTGCAGTTGACTCCACCGACACTTTAGGTGTTTGAGACTGGATTGGAGGCGTTTCTCGCCTATATAGAAATTCTGAGATCAGTACCTATGAATACATTTATCCTGCAAAATAATATAATACCATTTGCATCACAATTTCTACATTCACAAGGATGAAAAAGATATGAGCGGGCAATCTGTGAGCCCTTGAACTGTGCCAACTGACTAGAGAGTGGTTGAAAAAAGATTTTAGGCTTTTATTGTGAGCTTTTGATATCTAATGCCAAGGATTAGACGCACAGAAGTAATAAAGAAGACTGTATACATAGTGGGCACATTCATTCTCCCAACATCAGAGGGGGCGAGGGATGGAGAGCCTGCTAAACTGTACAACAACAACAACAAAAAAACTGAGGTTATGATCTTCAACCTTGGATATTTTTTCCATGTCACAGTAATGTTCGAGGGGAGCTCAGAATCATAATATTGTACCTAACACAGTATTTACTGAGAGTGTAGGTGACTTACACCATCTGTTTATAAAGCAACAGGCTCAGGCAGACACTGCCAGAAAAAAGGCACAAGGTCCCCGGGCTTATCTTGGTAGAGGTGTGCTGCTGCTCCTCGGCACCAGCGAGGTGGAACGATAAACATAATTAAATTGAGTTGGATTACACAAAATGGATCGGATCAGTTGGGGAGGCGGAGAAGCTAATCCAGTGCAATCCACTCTATAGAGGTGCCAACCGCACAAAACGACATAAATAAAGAAGAGGGAAAGGGAAGCGGTGGCTGTCGCAGGGAGATCAAGGCAGGGGCCCAGAATGGACCCTTTCAAGGAAAAAACAAGCTCCAAAGTCAAATATTAACTTCAACAGTGCAGTTTAGTTCAGGAAACAAAAGTGGGCTGAAAATACTTCTCATTCTCTACGGAATCTGAAACACCAATAAAGCACTTTAATCGTAAAAGGAGGTTGCTGTGCGTGTCAAAATTTAATAAACAATTAATTTCTACCACTCCTATCCCTTGGCGAAGTGGGAAATCACACGTCTTTGACAGAGATTTAGTCATGGACGAGATGCACCTCTCTCTACCTGCAAGTGCAGAATACGCTCACGGAAAATGTGCTCCAGTTATAGAACAGGAGACTGGGGGATGTGGTATGAAAGCAGGTGGTGAAGAGTAGCCTGGGAGTCTCTATATGTTCTTTTAAGACTGAACTTTTCTTAGTTATCACCAACACATCTACAGCAGTGATCCCATAACTGCCTTTTTTCTTCGATTTAAGCTCATTCCATTCCGCTCCTCCATTTTTTCAGATTACATTTTGCCTCTTGTATGGGACTTTGGTACAGTCCCCTTACAAATAACCTTTCCCTGGGGAAAGAGACTCTTAGTTTCTCTACTGCCCTGCCAACCCATTCATCCCCTCTGTTTCGTTCCTATCATCATCTGCCTCTCTCTCTCAGCTTCAGGCACACTAAACACACTGAAACAGTGTGGGGGGTTACTCTGCTTTTTAAACTAATCCAGTGTAATCCTAGTCTGTCTGTGTCCTGTCAGAACTATGCATTATCATCCAATGAAATGATTATAAATGGATCTACACGTGATGCAGGGAAGGAAAGCAGGGGCTATATTGTCGATGTGATTACATGGGTCCTCTCCCTATCCTTCCTGCAATTTAAGAGTTAAACTGCCTGGTCTTGTTAAACAGCATAGCTTTTTTTTGGTACCGTGGTAAATGTGTCAAGTACAGAAGGCCAGCACCACCAATTTCTAGTCTTGTTTGCGCAAATTTTATTTTTAATGTTCTTGAATGGCTGCTCGTGTTTAGTCTCCCTGTAATATCTGAGCACTTGGGCTGTATTGGCACCAGTATCGAAACATTTAAAACCATACCCAGCCTTAACGAAGACCTAGCAACACTCACATCTAAATGCTCTCCTTACCAGACAGTGAAATATCAGCTTTCAGCATTATCCAGCCCAAACAAGTGCAGTTTGCATTATTTAAGACGCCCTGGCTGGACACTTTAATTGAGAGCCTCCTCCTGGATAGCCATCCTAGCAGACAGCTCGAGGCAGGCCCTCAGCAACGGAGGGAAATACGCATTTTCGTGGCATTTGAAATATGAATGCAGCATTTATACCGGAGCAGCATGTTCAACATGGATTTTTGACAGTCTCAACACTAAATCAACAAGCTGAGCCCAAGGCGAGCTTTGCGCCAGGTGGAGACTGTATCCCATGCAATATGGTGATGGGATTGCATGGGCGGTGGTGGGATCGCTTTGGAGATGCAAGAAAAGACAGATGAACCAACAGCTGGTTATTAAATGCAATTAATCAATTCTGTTTTGTGGCATGACTTTTTACCCGCAGAAAGCAGGTCCAGTGAAAGTGACAGTGACATGTTGCTGAATTCTAAACACACTCAAAATATTAAAGCATAGGCCAATTTCATATGTGAATTATGCACTAATTAATTCTTTGTAACCAATACTTTTTTAGTTTGAAAAATATACGACCGTTTTTTCCACAATCTCTTCCTTTCTTGTTTAATAAAAAAAATGTGAGCTTCTCAGTGCATCAGTGTTTAATGCTGTCTTGTTGTTTGAAGTTGCAGCCATACAGCAGTACACCTAATAACACGGTATTTTCTGAATAGGTCAGGAAATATCGGATCAAAGGAGAAGTACGACAGCAGCTGAAAAAGAGAGGAATGTGGGAGCGGCGAGAGTGAAACAAATCAGCTAAGTGGCGGTGGCCATGAAACCAAAGCAATGAACTGAAAGATACTAAAGCGCTCAGTAGAGCTGAGGGGAACAGCAGAGTTGGGGGATTATTCTCTGTGGATTGTTACAACAAGTGACCCCTTTCATATTACACATAATCCATCCAGCCATTGTTGAGATATCAATATACTGATTAGTGCAGCTTTAAGGATATACACACTACATATCCAGCTTATACTTGTTTACTGTTTTTCAGACACTTTTTCTTCTTGGCTTCTCTCCAGTTGTTAGACCGGGTCAATAATGCCCATCCAGGTGAAGCTAGGTGAAGCTTCTGTTAAGCACTGTTATGAAATATCTGATAATGTCTCACTGGGAACTACTGTGTCAGTTTGCTCACATGCAGAGGAACAAGGATGATTCTTGTTAATATTCCAGGTTTGACACTAACTGTATTAACACCTTCCAGGTGCTGTGTCTGAGTGAGAAAAGATCTTAATCATCGCTGCCATAAAGAGTGAGAACATGCAACCCACATTAGCAGTGAAATCAGTGCTTCCACGTGACTCGTCGCATCCGTAAACGAGGCGCTAGTTTTATAGCTGGGCTCTGCCGGTGTTAGTCCTGGCCTACATTTCGCCCCCAGATTCCAGTGGGAGCAAAGCGGAGAGACACAGCACTGCTCAGCATCAGTCCACTGCTTGTCTGAATGCAAAGCGGGTTGCTGGAGCTCCCCCCCGTCTGCCCTCTTACAGTTCACTTGCAAGTTCACAACATCTGCAGGCCAAATCACAAGTCAGCGCTCGGCCTCAGACAGGTTCAGAGCTGTGGCTGCGCCTCCACCTCACTGTGTGGCTCAGCGTGTCGGCCAGCCGCAGATCCACAGATCATTATCGCTATCAAGCACTGTTTCCCCAACAAAACGATATCTCTGCCTTTGATCCTTTGCCAGAGCTTATTTTCGTTCACTTCTGGGCGTTCTAACCCAGGAACTGCTCTCACTCGGGGCAAAACTCAAGCATGGCTAAAAATACTCCTCTGTTCTGTTGATGAGATAAAAATGTATGAATTAGCGACGGGGCATCATGTCTGAAATAAGGATACTTATTCCCACACCTGCTCAGTCTGTGCAGAAAATGTATATTATTTGTTGTGTTGTTGTTGTTAGATGAGGCTGTTAATGTGATTCAAACATTGTGCTGGGTCTCCTGCTGTGGAATATCCAATTAAAAAGCACTAGATATGGAGCTTATGTGCAGCACAGAGGTTACGACGTCCAAACTGGGCGAGAGGTCCTGAAACATTCAGAGAGGGCTGCGTGCCGCTCTGCATCCACATACAGAACAAACAGAATACATCTGGGCCAGGGGCTGACTTCACAATTTAAACGTGGTATTGTTTACACAACCTGTCTAGGAAAATGACACAAAGGTAGTAATATTCATGTGAATTATATTTGAAAGTAAAGTCTTAACAGCTGTGATCGTCACAATAATCATAGCAGTGATAGTTATGCAAAAGTCATGATGTGGGCCTTGTGTCTGCATGATGTGGGAGAGAAGGTGACATATATTAAATACAAAACTGTAATATCCAACAAATCATAAGACCAATGTAATTGAATCTCTTGCTTGTTGTCATACACTTAAACATTTATTCAATTGGATAATAACATACATGTGTGTTAGTGGACATTAATAAAAATATGATCTTTAATGAGTGGAGATATTCTGGTTAAATACCTTTGCTTTATGTTGTTTATAGTCTTTGGATTTCCTATTTTGACCCAGAGTTGATGCATTACTGTCTATGTACCCCCACTCTTTGGGACTGATGCATTTTTCATTGTCTACTTCTTAATTATGGTAATTGTTTTGATTTGTTTGTGTGGGCGGTGTGGAAGGTTTACCACACCTGTCATCATAGAGCCTGTTAGTCTACAGATTTACGATATACATGGGTGTGGTGACCACATGTAAACATCTGACCTGACAAAGACGCAACTAGAAATAACATGTTGTCCATTTAAACACATTTGTGGTTTGGAGTTCTTTGTTTTATAGCATTTTAAACGGAATATTTTTGCATTTTAAAGGTGTTTGTCGGACAAAACAAGCTATTTGGAGATGTCGCCCTGGGCTCTGACAGAAATTCTGACAGGCTTTTAAAAAATATATGTCACATTTTATAGAATAAACTGATTCATTGAAAAAACAGTTTGACCAAATAAAATATTTTAACTTGGGGTAGGCTTCCAGTCCAGATAAAGCCAGTAAGTAGACGAGGGCTGTCACTTCTTCATAGCCTAATCCTAAAATACGTTGTAGAATTAGTGTCATTCAGTTCATTTGCATTGCCCCCGCTGCAGTTTACAATTTTTCCCAGACGCTTAGGTGCACGACTTGGTGAACATTAGCCTAGTTTACTGTGGGCAACAGCTAAGCTATGGGACAGATTGTATTTTCAGAATGGGAATCAGAATTATAAATGATAAAGTGACAGCCCTGAAGTTAATTGTTTTTTCTGACAAAATACATAATAGCCAAAAAAAACCCAGATGCACTTCATGGTGTTTCTGTCATTAGTATGCTGCTGAGGATCTTTCATTCCATGTAGTCCTGCTTGTCTCTCATTTTGGGTTAAGATATTTTTTCCCGCTCCAAGTGTTTGCTGCTGACTGTATGAGGCTTGTCATAGGGGCAGAGATATGGCCCCTTTGGGAGAAGAGCTCTGCGAATGGCCCAAACTTATCAAAGCAGCCCGCCCTGTCCCCGAGCTTCGAACACAATGCTTCCCTAATTTCTCCTGAATGGAAGTCTCTCCAGACCTGGGGTAATCTCATATTCGCCGCTTGCACACAGTAACTCTAGTTACTGTAGCTCTGTTCCTTGCTTCCCCTGCCAATTGCATAATCAAGTCCAGAACTCATCAGCAAGATGGCAGAAGAAGTGCTCTATTAAGCTGCATCGTGTTCCATCTGTTGTGTAAGAGAGAGATAACAGTATTTACAGTTTTGGAGTTGCGGCAGACTGTTTCGGCCAAAATTTTGTGCACCGCAGAGTTCTGCTTACTTCATAAAATGTCACGGATTAATTCTGCTGCTTGCGATGGTGTCCAACTGCAATCTTTGCCCCTACTAGAAATATCACAAACTAACTTTACTGGAACTGTTATACCAAGAACTTGTAAAGGTAAGGTAAAACTATTTAAATGTAAAACACAGGGGGAACATTTACTCTGAAATTGTTTACTCTTAAGTATTCCATCATTTTTATTTGATTTTGGAAAATGGCCAATATTTGCTGTTACCTTGCTAAAAAAAAAAAAGAAAAGAGAATGACAGTGCTCAGTGCTCCACCCTTTCTGTTGGTGAAGGGTATAAGTGTTCTTAGGAGAAAAACACTAACCCAGATTTGAATAACGAAACCAGCAGATAATAAAAAGTGCTGAGTAAAACACAGCCTTATCTTCTTCGCGGACTGAAATGAATTTACCTTACTGTACATGAATCAGCTCACTGAGACCTAAGTCTGTTCTTTCAAACGGGACTACAGCTGATGCAACTGATATTGTAGTGGCCATTACATCCGTTACTCCAACATAAAATGAATGAACAGAAGACTGTGATTATATAAGAATAGATTTACTTTTACACAGCACCATATCAAAAGGCGATAATATAGTTTATGGTAATATAGAGTTTTAATAATATACAATGGGTCTAACATATGTCTTTCTCTCCACCACAGTGGATAATGTGCCACATTCACACACTACATCTACTTTATTAGTAGGCTATCTAAGGACATAGCAGGAGCGCCAAACTCTTTCATGTCAGAAACTCACAACAATTCCAAACAAGCAATTAATTTGACCAGAAAACCCAATGTAATATAATAAAATCTGATTATACCGGAGAGGAAGATTTCAGCTGTTTGTAGTAATATGAGAAAGTAACTTTGAGATGAAATTATTCAGTCAGTTAATCAGTCAGTTGACAGAAAATTAATCAGCAGCAATAGTTTCATAGTCAGTTCATCTTTAAGGTATTTTTCAAGCAACAATTCAAAATATTTCCTAGTGCAAGCTTAACAACTGTGAGGATTCGCTGCTTTTTTCTTTTTTATGTAATTGTCAACTGAATATTGATCTATAGCTTTGGACTGTTGGTCGGAAACGCCAAGCTATTTGAGGACATCACATTGGGCTTTCGGAGGCTGTGAGGTACATTGTTCACTGTTTTATGAGAAAGGAATTAGCAGATTAATCAATAATGAATATAAACAATAGTTGGAGCCCTAAAGTAAGTGTGTATTCATTTTGTAGGTTCAGAGGGTAACGTAAGTTCTGTTATTCTGTTTGTCACTTTGGTAAAACTCCAGCAAGTAAACAACATTCAAATTAATTCATGCTTCACTATTCTGGGGCTCCTTTGGAACCCTTTGAAGGAGCCCTTGAGGTCCCAAGTTTGGGGAGCAGCAACTAGAAGGGACATGGCTGGCTGACTAAAAACAGCTTGGTGCAGGAGCTGCATCTGGGGGTTCAATAGCATTAGTTACAGTGCATCAGGACTGTTTACAGACTAGTGCACTTTGTCTTGAATGCCTCTAACAGTCTGCTAGACTGTAGACAAAGACCATGAGTGGTACCCACTTCCCACATGAGGAGCTCCACAGGGCTGCGTCTGAAGAAGTGTTTGCAAAATTCCGACAGCTTCAAAGCGGAAGGCTGTGCAGCGGATTAATTAAAGCGTCTGCTGCTGCTCCATCCGTTCAAAATTCCATTTCGGTCACGTCCACTTCTTCAAAGGAGGAAACACATGTACATTTAAATAAGAGTGCGATTATTCCACCACTTGCACCACAGCTTACACATGTCAGCATGGGATAGAGATGATCGCAGCCTGCAAAGTGGGATGTCAAGTGGTTTTAGTGTTTCGCTGCTGCTCCCATCCATACCAAACTGTTCTGATTTTATGTAATATAATGTGCACTTTCTGTACAAATATTCACTTTGTCATCACCTACATCAACATTTTTTTCCAGCTTTGTGCCAGATCACAACCAGCAACAAAAGCCTCCTTTAGAGGTGCCAACAGTAGACATTTCATCATTTATGGTCTTATGTGCCAATGCTCGTCCAATTCACATGAAAAGTTTGTTAACCTCTGGGCTGAGTCAAGCCTGCCTGCTTACTGATTTCTACACTACAGAAGAAGGCTGGCTAACATGGCATCTTGGCTGCATAACAGGTTGGCAAAACAGCAATTATGCTAAAAGGACCTCGCTATTTTAGTGTGACCAAACAGGAAATTGTAAGCAGACCCACAAACCTCTTATTTATAACTTGAAGTAGGCGGGCTGGTGGAGTCATACAGCCTGCAGCTCAACACCGTAGCGTTAAACCTGCACAGTGTGGAATAGACTCTGTTTTCACACAGCTAAACTGTTTACTCCAGTATTTAACCACGGACATTTACCTTGATCCAGTAGCCGCAGGGAGTGCTGAAAAGACGGATCCAGCGTGTCCTTCTCTGCCATAAGCTCCGGCAAGTACTTTTCGCTCTCCATCTCGTCCTGGGCTTTGGGCTCCCTTTAAGTAAACGACTCAAATGTGATTCAAGTAAATAAAAAACAAAACTTGCTCAACGTCCAAACGGCTCCAAGTTAGCTCCAAATATTTTTGATTTTCTGTGAAGGAAAAACGCGGGGGATAATGTCATTCGCGCTCGCGCTACAAGAGCACGTCTCCGTCCTCGCGGCACACACACACTCACACACACACACACACACACAATAAGCGGTTAAATGTGACCAGGAGGTTTTATCCCATCGAAGTGTTGTTGAGCCAGCAGAGCCCCGCTACGCATCACAGCCGGAGTGAGGTTCCTCTCCTCTCTGGGTGGACAGGCTCTTTGAAGCGCACTCTGTTGGATCCAGTGAGGCAGCGGTAGAGCTATTGGTTGTCGCGCGCGACACGCAGCCTGTGGAAGGGGCGGGGCGACACGCCGGAGCTGTCCGCGGTGCTGAGTCCCGCTATTACCATATTATTATCATAAACTCAATGAACAGGGGCTGCAAATCAGAAACACTGAGCTAGTGCAAAGTGCCTGCATCTGATAACAGCCACCATTAAAACTAACAAAGTCTGTTTGCTTGCATTTAATAATACATACAATACCTCAGCAGCAGCTCATCCCACTGTAGCTCCTTATCTTTTTGAAGATGCATAGGCGGCTACAGTTAGACTTAAGATGTAAATGTGTTTTGGATAACAAGCTGGAACCGATTTGCCATTGACCTTGTTCACCAAAACCTCCACACCTGCTCATAAGAACAGATCTGAGGACAAACTGATTCAATGACCAACTGCAGCACACATGAGCCAGATAAGAAAGAAAGATAGATAGATAGATAGACAGACAGTATGGTAGTTTCATCTTTTTTTTTTTGCACAGAGATCCAGAAAGCAACCAGCAGGCTATACTCCTGTGCAACAAGCCCAGGTAATCATGCAGAATCCATTTGATGTTATACTTGTGGTGGAGTCAAATTACCTAAAAGCAACCGACACACAATCAATCTGGGGCTTCTGCGCTGGTAATCCAGCCTTTATAGTTAGGAGTTAAAAGTTACAGTTTTTCATCTTTAAAGGGACCATTTATCTTAAATTTCCACTGATGTGACATGTTTTTCTAAATAAAGTAGCATGATCTTTACTGTGCAAAAATAAACGATAAAACCTAAAAACCAAGATAAAGTAAATTATGATTGTTGATGTGGTTACTGCGCATTCACATACTGCACACATCTTTTTATGGGTTAGATAAGCCCAGGGCAAACATACACCGATGAAATTAGTCTACTATAATTTGACAGATCCTAATAAGCATTTTTAAAATCTCTTTTAAGTTAACATTAGTCTCATCCTTACATAAATCATTTTCGAAAGAGATACTTGTAATGTGGACACCACCATGGTTTCAGGAACACTATGTACAACCAAGGATAACTATAAACTCCTTGATGAAAAAGACAGACACATACTGAGTCACTACTCAGAGACTTCTTCTCTTCTATGACTTCTTTTCCAGGGTTTTCTCACATATAATTACATTAAATACAGAACTACAAAGTGATGGCAAACACATTTGACAATTGCTGACAGATCCACACAGAAGATAGATATGTGAAAATATATCATTATACATAAATATATCAGCTGACCTCTTGTATTTCAAATCCGTCAGTACAGTAACAGGAGCATCTCAGAAGGCCACGTAATTGTCCACTTTATTCATTTAAGCAATTGATTTGGACTGCCTGCCTCCTTAGGTTGCTTTTACTTGTTAGGACAACCTGTCAATAGTTCTCAGGAAATCCATCCACCTTCTCATAGGTCAAGCATGCTTTCTCCAGGGCGTGTTTATGAATTCATTAAATCAGAAAACCCTGTTGTTCAGAAAACACAACCACATTAACCCCTGGTCATTATTGCAGCCGAACTTGGTGAGTCTCCAGTTTTGTAACAGAGAACAGACACTGACACTGGTGTCATTAAAAGACAGCTGTAGAGTTTATCCAGACAGCAGATCTTTAAAGATACAGCCACAAATCCACTTTATCAGACATCCCAAGTCTAACAGTTCCTGGAATCATACAATGAATGCAAAGGTGTCTTTGTGAGGAATTATGGGTGTTTAACGGCTGGGGGTAAAAAAACAGGATTTGTATGCAACCTTCATATTTGTTAGAAAATGTGGAAAAAAGATAAGAATTCTGTCAATATTTGTGGAGGATGCTGAGGTAGCCTCAGGTGGGCGGCTATCTGTAGGCTGATCAGCACTGGTTATATAAATGAGGTTTTTTTTTTTTGTATCTCCATTCTATTTCAATAACTTGGAGAAAATGTGACCCAGAGGCTAAAACTAAGATGGTTTTATGTATATTTATCAATGTTATATCCTCCATGAACTTTGGAATATGCTATTGGTTATTTTGCTTTTGTGGCTTGATGTGTTCTCTGGAATAACCACTGCAGGCATTAATGGTGATTTTTATATATGATAAATATATATAGTGTGTGTGTGTGTGTGTGAGAGTGTGTGTGTGTGTGTGTGTTCATAGAAAATAAATGCATGAAAATATAAATATGCTCTGCAGGGTTGAAAGGTCTGCAGTGATCTACATGTAAGTGCAAAACGGAGACAGCGTGTTATTTGTAACGCTATAAAAAGCTTCCATTAATAATTTGAAGGGATGCATCTGGTAACGTTGTGAGATTCACAAAACTGCTCCCATGCAGAGAAGATATGTGTCATGTTTGACTTCCACTCACTCGTATAACTTCCCTTCTTAAGCATGTTGGAGATTTTTGTCCTCAGATTCTTTCCAGACTCTTGCTTACGTGTGATTCACCGCAAAGAGAAACGCATTATGAATCAGCTTACTTTTTAATCTCTCCCGGAGACCATTAAAAACCGGCTCAAATGCACTAATCTCTTATTCAGAAGAGCGACTTATTTATAGATATGCTTGCCATCTGTTGCTCCCCGTCTTCATAAACAAAGCCTCACATTGTCATTGATGTTTGAATCAAAGTCGCAGGCCTATACGTCTTCCTAAAGACGCTTGTTTTCAAAGGGAATTCACTAAGTGATTGCAATACATCAATTGCAATGAAAATAATCATGGTTTATGGGGCAACATTTTTATATATGTCAGAGCCGACCACAGGAGCAGCAGCATTGGTGTAAACAAAGCTATGAGAAATGTTCTGTCAGCTGGGTGTAAAGAATGAAGAACAGCGGGCTATTACGTTGACAAAGTGTTATTTTGATCATTAGAGAATGGCTGCCCCCTTGCTTGCCCCTTGGCCTATCCCAGTCCACTAAATATGATGTTGACTACACCTAGAACTAGATAGCCTGTGCAGCACCCAGGGGTGTCATATATTGTATACACACATACTATTATGTCTGCACACTTCTGCATTCAGAGTCAATGGTTCTGCCTCTCTTAACAAGAGGCAGGGATCTAATCAGTGCAGCGGTCTTCCTCCCAGGGACTTGATGTAAATCCTAACTGATTTAAATAGAAACACTTGTCTTGTCAGGTTTCAATCTTCATAAAATCCCATTTCAGCGAGAGGATGTCATGGGGGTCTTGTCACCTGAGGAGAAATTGGACCTCCATGTGTCCGCAAGCTAAATGTCACATCGTGTCACAGAGAGAATGTGAACCGGGATTCCAGAGCGAGGAGGAGTCGCCGTGTTTGCCACGTTGTTTTGGCCCTGTGAAATGGACGGGATTACAGTGGCAAATCAGGAGCACTTTTAACACCTTAAATAAGCGGATTCCTTCCATCATCCCTTTGCAGTGTTGGCAGAAGGGTTGCCAGGAGAGTGGCAACACTGCCTCCTTGTGACCATGTCAAATTATTTAAGAGAGACGTGAGGAGCTCATATCAGAAGCCTTTTTCTAAAGCTTTTTCACAAGTGGAAAAGAGCGTGGTTTGGAAATAAAACACTGCTGTAACTAGAAAGTTAGAGAATAGTTAATTGACATAAAGTGAAGCTGTAAATGGTGCAGTCTGTTTAATTTATCAGCATCCGCTATTTATACTGTGCAGCTCTGTTGGTAAAAGCATCATTACAGAGATCCTGTGTTTAAATCCAAAACTGGAGGTATTCGGAAAAAAATGTTTTAATGGGTCACAACAAAATGAAAACAGAATTATAAGAGGTCCACAAATACAGAGGAAATAATTTTCTGTCATTGTGTAGCCCTTTTTTTGTTAATCCTTTGTTTACTCATGTTTAAAAGGTTCTACAAACTGTAAGCATGCCATTTGAAAGAATAATGCCAAAAAGTCTAAATGATGCAAAATTCTTACATTTTGCAAATACTTTCAATAACAGCGGAATAAAACCTAATATCTCACGCAGTCTCTCTTGTCTTCCAAAGTAATTTTAACAAAGCCCTTCTTTAAGGATATTGTTTCCTCCTCATACAGCCCCACAATGCTGTTTCAGTCACAAAAGGCACCTTATTGTGGCTACTAAATGGAGCGCTCACATCCATTAAACAGCTATTCAACAGAATTACATTGCCAGCCCCAATCTATCAGGTACATTGATCACGCATCGTCGGCTGTGAAGTGCAGACTCTGGTCTCCTCTTCTGGAAGTGTTGTGCAAAAGAAACCTAACGAGAAACTGTCAGTAGCACACAGGTAAACAAATCAATGGCACCCAGCAGGGCTGCCAAGGTCGAGACACACACACACAGAGCATTAACCCCCCTAACAATTCTCTGGTTGAAGCCGCAGCAAAAGCTTCCATGGTGTGAAGGGCGCTGTCAAGATTTGATTTGACTTTTATAAAATAAACAGGGTTTAAATGGAATTACTTTACATTGGTTTTGATCATTCTTTTATCTTTAATGAAAAAGTTTGACTTTTTTGGCAAATATGATTATTTGTTAAAAGTGCAGATTGATACCACTCTCAAGTCTGTATGTTGTATATGAAGCTATAGACAGTAGCAGCAATTAACACGGTTATGTGCAGGACTATTTTTTGTCCAGAAGCAGTGTTTTTTTTTGTATTTTTAAACATTTTTTTTTATTGATTAAACGAAAAAAGATGTGTTCATTAGGGAGCTTTAGAGGAGCTGGTGGGCGGATTATATTACTTCAGGACCGAACCAGACTAGCTGTTTTCCCCGTCTTTGTGCTGGCTGAAACGTACATGAGAGTGATATCACTCTTTGTGTCTAACCCTCCACCAGAAAGTTAATAAGCATAGTTCCCAAGGTGTCAAACTTTTCTACAGTCAACATCACGCAAGACTGCCTGTAACAACACCAGAAAATGCTATTCACATGCAGGTCCAAACAATATGTGTATAAGCATGTGTTCTGTATTGTGGTGTACTTGGATGTGTCCAAATGCTGTGCACATTTGAGGTATAGTGTTTTATAAGATATATAAGATATTTTTAAAAAACGGTGAAATTGTAGTGAAACACTAGTCTGCACACTACTTTGTATCAATGAAAATGATGACAAGTAACATAAGAGCGTAATTGATAACTGAATAAATGCAAGAGAATTCAGAAATATTAATACACTGACAATGTTCCATCAGGCTTTGTGCGGTGGTAGACCATCACAGTACCAGCACAAATGCAAGTGTTTTTACCAGGGTTTTACCAGACAGATCCTTTCAACAGTGGCTACAAATACAAGAAGTCAGTGACTTGTTTGCCTATTTTTGTTAGTCTGTAATGAGTAAGAACAGCCTGAAGTAGTCCATGATGTGAAGTGACTAAGTGCGTGGTGAGAGTTATCGAAGTGCACTTACATACCGGGGGAGGCACAAGGTCAACAGCGGTAATTATTCTGTGGCAAGCCTGTTGGTCTTCAGTGGGTGATTTCATTTCCTTTAATTAGCCACAGAGATTAAGCATGAGAACAATGATACTATCATAGCATTAGCAACCACCCCACAGCCCCAGGCCCTCTGCAGTTTTCTCCAATATTCTCTAAATGTCGCTTTGCATGGGTTAACCCTCCTGCTGTGTTCAGGTAGAATTCCCTTTCTCATAATGGTTAGATGAAATCTCATCATGAGCACCCCATTGCGTGCTCTTTTTTTTTTTTTTAAATATAAGAGACGATGTTAGTGTCATGTTGATGGGGCTGCGAGAGTCGAGCTTAAAAAGGGTACAATGTTGAAAAATTTGGCCCAAAGCTGTTTCACCACTGGAATATGAAAAAGACAGCTGATTTTCCCTGAACAATATCACCCCGCATGACTCTTTAACCTCCCTATAACTGACACAAACACAGACAAATCTTTAAGGCATCGTGGATCTTTTTTTGGGTGGCCAGCACAACCAGCTGTCAAGACAACATTGACTTATTATCAACTTTAAAGTGGATATGGCTAACATGTTAGCAAACAATGACCTATTGCATTGGCATTGGTGGAGTTTTATTTCTGGCCACCTGAGAAATGTTAAGTCCATATTCCTTCTCCCTTTAGCTAATAACTCCTGAGAGAAATATATGGCTCTTTATCCAAGTCATGTTCCAGCCATAAAGGCTCCAGAAAGTCGCTAACTTTGTCTGTCTGGAAATTAGGTTAATGAGAACGATGAGACTTAACCAAAGAGTAAAGTTGTGGGCCACAAAACCTAAACAATTTGCTGCAAATCACAATAATATTTATTTTTTATTAAAGAAAACTATAATGTTTTTGGTCATGTCATTTGGTTTGTTCATTGCTTGTTTTCAATTTCTTACAGCAAGAGAAACGTGGAATTGAAGGCATTCAATAAATTTCTTTCTTCCGCAAAAGAATTTCATTTTTGACAGCCTAAACATGCTCAAAAACTCACAAAACACATGTCAGACAAGGCGTAGCATGGGCATGGGCGTGGCAAAATGGCTCGCTAGCGCCCCCTAAAGAGCAGGCCCTGCCTCAAGTTTCTCCTAGGCATGCAAAATTACTGTGGCACATATATCATGTCCAAAGGTACAAAAAAGCCACTTGGAGCGATGCCCTAAACCCAACAGGAAGTCGGCCATTGTGGGTAATTTACAACAAATTATTTGCTGCAGTATAGTCCACACTTCATGTAGTGGGACGTAACATATAATTTGTGGGTGTTCTCTGGGGCCATAGGGGACACAGGAAGTGATATTTAACTCCTTCGCGAGGCATCGAAAACAATAGTGATAATTTGCGCGCTCCATCGTGCGTCACATGTGAGGGCCTGTCCAACGCTGCTTGCAGCTTTAATTATCAACTGATATGTCACTAATACAGACTTGATTTGGTTTATAGGGTTTTTAAAGGGTGACTGTTCCACAGTTTAGTGCATGATGACCTTGTCTGACATGTTTTGTCCTCAGCCAAGCGTGACCATTCTCCTTTGAATTCAACATAGGGAATCTACTTAACTTGTCTGGCACAATCAAAAATGAACGGTTTCATCAATGACCTTGAAAATAGCAGTTTGACTAACAATTCTTGGCGTGAAGTCTGTTTTTTTACCAAATTCGCAAGATAAATGCTGCCACTTCACTTGCAACAGAGGATAACTTCCTTTGTTAATTCTGACACATTTAACACTTTATTTTGAAGTGAATACAGAATTTCACTTCAAAAATCCAAAATAACATATCTGGCACACAGGATGTGATGTTTTTTCTATGTCTATGTTTGACTGAAACAAACAGTAAGTAAGGTACCAGGTGCCATGGGAAATCTATGAAAATAGACACAACAGCACTGTTGAAAAGACAGAGGATCTCTGGGTCGTGAGAACACTTCGCACCAAAGATGGAGACAAAAAAGTATCTCACACATCTTTCATTGTGATATATTTGTCAGGACAGTACGCATATGCCCAGAAATCCAACATGTATGCTCTCACTGTCATCCTTTTTAAGTGATCGAGTCAGCTGTTAATGGAGCCTTACAGGCCTGTGACATCCTAAATTAAGGGATGAACTGTCCAAGAATGGGTCTGAGAAGCATGTCTAAATACTGAACTGAGAATGGAAAACCAATAATCTGAAAAGTGTTTACAGTATGAATTCTGGTCTATTTTTGTGTGTGTTTAATGCAAGAAAGTGATGTTCAAGGAAATTGAGATAGATATCGTCCTAAATGGTGCTTTTATCCAGAGCACTTTACAATTTGCCTTTCATGCACCCATTCACATACACACTCACTCACACACCAATGGCAGCATTTTATCATGCAAGATGCTGGCCTGACCATCAGGAGCAATTTGGTATTCAGTATCTGGCCCAAGGACAGTTCGACACGCGTACAGAGGGAGCTGGGAATCAAATTGCCGACCCTGTGACCGTCTCTCCTTCATGAGCCACAGCCACCCCACATCTTCCCAGTTGTGTGAGCCATCAACAACGGGGCTGAGAAAAGGATTTACCTACCCAGTCTAGTCAACTAATCTGTGGTAATGAAGAAGACTGCTGTCAGCCAAATCCTCCATCTCCCTTCATACTGTACCTGCGCTGCCTCATCATCCTAAGACAAGCAAGTAAACGGCATACTTTTCATTGTGGTGGCGAGATGTATACAAACAAGACAAGTTTGGCCAATTTCTCATTGAGCACACTTTGAATTCTGAAGAGGAAATTGAAAACCAAAGACTGTTTAGCAGAGAATTTGCTACACCTCCTCTACTCTAAGGCAAATCCCCTGGAAAATGTAGGATATATGGAAAAAGTGTAAAGGCAGCCAAATATGGATTGCAATATTCACCACTGAGGTTTTCTTAAGTGGTAGGGCGTCCTAGTGGTTCAAGAGTTCATCCTGTAACAGAGAGGTGACAGGAAGGTCACAGGGTCGATCTCCATGAATGTCAATATCCATCAAAAGCTAAGCTGTTCCCTCACTGAAAGCAAGTCTACAGTTACTGTAAAATGTCCTGTAAATGTAACACTTTATTTGTAATGCAATATTCATTTCAGGGGAAGGAAAATCATTAGCCATAAGTATCTAAAAATACAAATTGTTTAAATGTTTTGCTTTCATTCATTTTTATCACTGAATTTCATCATCCAGAAATGGATGTTAGTGGGCTAGAAAGTGATGTGTGTGTATCACACATCTAGGCCTAACGGGGTGCCTGAAACACGTCCTCATATCTAAACGGCAAAATAGGTCGATTGCAACCCGTCCTCACCAGAAAAATAAAATAGGTTGATTATTATATAGCTTAATAGGAGCCATATTTACATTTTTAGTTAGGCTGCAACCTCTAGTGACAGCAGAAGTCAGGTGGCTAGGTTTAGGAAAAGATTGTGGTTTGACTTCAAATAAGTATGTTAAGTAAGTCATGTGACGTAAGTAACGTAGATCCCTCCTAGTAGAAGTGAAATAGACAAAATGAGTGGTGTGGTGGTGGAAATATTCCAATTGTGAAACTGTAACTAAGCATAATACTGAAGTACATGCAGGCGGTAGAAAGAGTTCTACAATATTTGACATAAGTAGAAGTACAGTTACTTTAGAGAAACTTTACTCTAGTCAAAATTAAATTACTTTAATATGTAAAATGTACTCTGAGTTAACATACTGCATTACATTTTTAAAGTGGGGCATAGGTTATGTGATAGTACTATTAAATTAAAGAACACCTAGGCTCTAAAAAACATGTGCATTAACATGTCAGCATATACAGTAGAACAACATCACACCGTCCCCAAGTGAGAACTGTAACATCAAACTCTGATGTCCAAACCAACAATAAATTCCATTTCTATAGACAAAAATTCCCAACAATAAATCTATAGTCTAACACACCTATATAGACTCTGCAGCGGGTGCCACAAGCATTATTAGGCAACGTAAATGAAATAACCTGCCACTTCAACAGCAGAATAAAGCGTTGCCAAAGCAGCCAACAAGGAGATGTACAGTATAAACAGTATAAACTTCATAACTACAGCCAACAGACATGCACATTAAAGCAAAAAGAGAGTTTGCACTATTTTTACACACCTCTTAGCGCTCACACACAGAACGTGGATACATCGCTAGGCAACACAGTGGCTGTACAACAATCAGTGGGTTTTGTTGTTTTACTGTCTGAATGTCACTCGGCAAGTCATTTGCACCCTGGAGTCCTCCTCAGTCTGATCTAGGTTCAACTTCTCTGCTCATTCATTCACTTCACTGCTCCAGTTCAAAAAGTTTTAAGCTGACACACCTCACTGAAGGTAGAGGCTCCTACAAACATACAAACAAATGTACAAGTCACGGTTTGAGGATCAACCATGAGCAAATAATCATGTAGTATTTTAGTTTGACCCAGCATGCAGCTGTTGGTCACATAGCATTGTGGGTGGGATTCAGGTCACTCAGTATACTGGTGCACCAGTGCATCCGTGATTAATTAAGGTTCATTTAAGCTTTTGTTTTAACCTTAGCCGAGGTACAATAGTGATATTTTTAACCATAACCCATTATGACACCATCCTTAATGTTATTGCAATGTTGTGCATTTTTTGGACTGTTCATGGGGGCAGAGGCGACTGACTCTCGACCAGTGAACAAAAACTTTTAGAACAATTCTTGAGTGCAGAGTGTCACCTTGCTGGACACGGCCTTCCTGCAACCGCAGACATACCAGCAGCTTCTTCTCTGCTGACAATTTAATTTTTTTCCACTCTGACAGTTTATCAGGACTTTTTCATGTGACCTTTGTTTTTACTCTGCAACAAATGCAACTTGAAATGTAGCAAAATGCAACACGTTTTAAAAAGTAAGTTACTCAATTAGACTACAAATGAAATTATTAAAGTAATTAGTACACTTAGAAAAAACTTTGTTACAGTAACAATTGTAATTGTTATTTGTTACTTCCACCCCTGAGTAAATGTACTGATTAATATGTTTTCATGGGGATTAGGGGGGGAACAACTGTGGTATGCACACACCACAGCGGTTGCAATGGCTCCTCTAGTGATGGAATGGTCCATTAATCTGTTGTGAGCAGGGAGGTGGCACATTGAAAATAATAAAAGGAGTACATTGAGGACATTTTGTAAGTTATTTCAGAGTATACTGGAGTTAGAATACTAATCTAATTACATGTAAAGTCTACATCATCATAATAAACAAACATCGTAATAACTAGATAGCTTTTAGGTGTCCATCTTAATTGGGGGCCCCATGCAGTTGCCTGCCTTGGTTGATAAAAATTTGAATTGCAGCTCCATTCCCCTTCTGTTTCCCCTTCAGTTTCTTAAAAAAATCTTAAAAAGAGATCTCTATTAGAATTCAAATTCAAATTCAAACAACGCCTATTATCACAACCATAAGAGTCATAAGAGTTAAATGAATATGTTTAAATTAAGTATAAATTATTGTTCTATACATATGTTTCCAGGAACATTTGTCAGTAACAGATGTTTGAATGAGGATCTTGATAAATTAAACTGAAACTTCTTTACAGTATAGCTTTATAATTTATTACATGCATTCAGATTTTTTTTTTGTGAAAAGTTAAACCATTTGAAATACATTTTTTGAAAAACATAATTGAAAGTTCAGACATTTAATAGTCGTTTCATTCTTGCTTAAAGGTTTTTGCGTAAAGATCTACACTTATTTCTTTGACATTATATAAGGAGAATAATCAGCTGCAACATCAACTGTAGTTAGAGGTCATGTCATTTTTATTCCTTGAAATGTCAAATTTAAAGCTTAAGTTTTAAACATAGCCTATATTGTGGGATATTGTCTTTTATTAGCGTTGCCAACATGTCTCCAATATTTTTTTTAATTCAGGAGTTATTTTCAGCCACAATGTAATTATCGACTTAACTGCAGTAAGACTTTAATTGTCTTCGCTGTCTCTGCATTCTTAATGGATGAGTTAAGTGAGAATGGGAATGTGAGGTGAATAAGGAGTATGGCTGACTGTAGGAGCTTTACTGTATATGAATGAATGAACACAATGTCTTTGGTGTAAACAAGCATTTTTACATCTAGAAATGAATGTGCATGTAGAGGCTTCTCTTTGTGTGTGCAGCATACACTGAGCCAATGCAGTTTCATCCGTCTGGCCTCAGGAATTATAATGTCAAACACAAGGGGGTTCTGAGCATGACATCAAACAGTTTTACAGTCCGAGACAGTAAAAAGACACGAGAACAATTTATAGAATAACCACTGAGAATGAAATAGCCCCAAGCACTGTTAATGGGAGGGAATATCACACAGTGCACAGAAGCCTTCTCTTTTTCATAGCTCCATGTCTTTTCTCAAGGAATAAATATGTTTCATGTCCAGAGGCATTTAAAGATGGCAAAGAAGAGCTTTCATCAGGAAAACCTGCTTAAAGTAAGGCTACAGTAAGTAAAAAAAAAAAGGCACAGTAATAGTAATTCGATATCTGGAATGAAGTGCAATTTTGATGGGAAATTAATTAGTAAAATATCAAATAAAATAGCAGAATATAACATGAATAGACTTCAGACTGAGTTTGATATTTAAACATTGATAATCCATAATTAATAAGAAAAATGTTATTACGTAACATGGACAAAGGATTCCACTGTCTCTGCTACAGCAAACCTCCATTAGCTCTTGTTAACTGCCGAGAAAGAAAGATGATGGAATTGCTGGGGAAGGAATTGGCTAAGAACCTCTCCTAACCAGCAAGCAGTCAGTGTGTGATTGTGCAGCGGTCTGCTGGTAGCGGGAAACATCCTTGTCAGCACAGGGATGAGAGCAGCTTATTACACAGGAGGCAGCACTGATTGGCAGGTACACAGGTGGAGATTCTGAGGAATGATAATTGTCTTTTAAAGTGGGGATGCTCGAAACAAAAGCTGCAGCCCCCGGGTAATGGTAGGTTGCTTGACAGTTTGGATACAGCGTTCTGTCAGGGAATGCAACGTCATGTAGATTTTATAAAAGCCGTTGATATTCAGTGACAATTATTTAGAACCCACGTGTTGATATTGCTCACGGGTGTCCAGGATGATTAAAGTTGAACTGAAATTAAAATTTAGTTTTGCTTACAAACCAGCAAATGTATTTGTTTTGACAATTAATAAATGAGCATGGACTAAATTGGTGCTTGTACAAATGCATTTTCAGCCTTAAATTACATTTTAAATATTTCCATTATCAGCATTACGATAACATTATTTACTGTGAAAGTTAATAAGGTGCTTTACAGGAAGGCGTTCACCAAAATAAGACAATATAATAATATATAATAAGGGAAATATAATAGAGACTAATCAGACTAATCTCAAAGGAAGCATAAACATTCTTCTAAAGTCAAAAATGAATGCTTAACTCAGCTTTTTAGACAGCACGGACAATGAGACATGATTGACATGATTGTCTGACTGATTTCAACTTTAACCTCCTTGTGGTGATGCTGTGGTCAGCAACATAGTTAAATGTAATAAAAAAGTATAAGAAACGATGGAGAATTTTAAAAAATGTACGAGATCACAAACACATACATACTATAAAGTGCAAACAGAAAGTGTGCTACTACCAACATACCCGGCTCAAATCTGACCTCCCTTTCCGGCTCTGTACCTTTCGTACATCACAGTGAGCTGACATATTGGCGCGATAATCCCGGAAAATAAGGCAGTTGAGAGCGCCTAATGATTATATTGTACGTAGGTTTTGCAAAGTTTCATTGCTCAAAATGAGAAAAAATTTAACTAAGTTTACTCACAAGTGTCGACATGCAAACTGAAAAAGAGTATACTGTTGATACAAAGTACCGTCCCGCAGTGCAATGCACAAAGGAAATAGAAGCTCTATTCACAGCTAAAAATTGTTTAACTGGCAACAGTCACGGTTTGAAATCCATTATTGCATAATGCATATTGTAGGCTCATATTGTATCATTTCCTGATGCACAAAAAGGTAAAATGTACTCTGGCCATTAGTAAATAGTACAATCATTTGCAATTTGAATGTAGTCTGGAACAGCACGGTGGCTTTTCCTAGCAGGAGCAGAACAGGTGTAACATATAATAATAACATTGATGATGCCTCTATTACACTGAGCTGTGCCTGTGAGTCAGACTTCCTAGGCACACCTGAATGGACTGCCACCATTATTCATTAGTTAGTTATTAGTAACACCTGTGTGTAACAAGTCCAAGTGTGTTAGAAAGGTCTATTCACAATGTAGACTTAACTATATAGTATCATAAAATGTATAAAGATGAGTTTGATCTTAATAAAATGTGAATAATGTGTTTTTTAAATTTAAAGATGACATTACTCTACCACAAATTTGACTATGACTATGGTGAACAAGGAAACTAAACTCTTTGGTTAAGGTAAGTCTTTACTTACTTGATTACTAGCGAGATTGTATATTTTTCCTGTGGTAAATGACAATGGCATAACAATGATGCAGGTTTTTTTAGTAGATCTTGATGTCCATTATGCTTTACAAAAAGAAATTAGTAATTCATAAAGGGGAGAAAAGCAAAACTGGATTTTGTCGAAAATCCAACCTGATTTCTTCACATAGGAAGCAGCATAGCGGCTGCTGAATGGTTAATTTTTATGTGAGGTTACAACCCGTTCACAAATAGGCAATAATAAAAGTGATTTATTTAATTAAAAAACAACATATAGCCTTGTAGGCACACCAGATAAATAGCTTAAATTTTGTTGTGTTACGTGTTTGTAGCAGTTTGTTACCAAGTGAAACCAGATCCAAACAAACTGTATTGCTCTATAAAATTAGCTGAATCAATCACATTTCAGTGGTGCCTTTAGCTACTGCAGTGTTCATCATGCCAACATAAACCATCTTTTATAAGATAAGAAACTTCAAAACATGACAGGGAAATTTGACTGCTAAAATACAGTGTTGGTGTGACAAAAATGAAAAGATATTATTCATTCAATTTTAAAAACACTCTTAGCTTGTAATGAATAGATGCTAATTGTAGGGACATATTGCCTTTTTTTTTTGGTTTGTTAAAACATACTTGCTGCAGTATGTGCTATGACCTCAGTGAAGCAGAAGCAGGTTGATGAGATAATAAAAGTGTTAATCTGAATAGTGTAGAAGGAAGACTGCACTACATTTCATAAGTTTCAGTCACAAATTACTTCAAAGTGTGCGACTGCCAACAGTGCGTTGGTACACCATGATTTCTAAAGCTTGGGGTGCCAAATAAGACTTAAAAGGTCTTTATTTACTGTGTTTCAATTATTCTGTGTCTATCTTTCTGTGTCTCACACAGCATAACCAACTTAACACACAACGCCTTTGTAAATTACAGCAGAGATCATATCCCTCTCGGCACTTTGTCCCATAGCACAGTGTTTCTGAGCTCCTCCAGCGGCTGTCAGGAGGCCTGTGTGGCTATTAGGGCTGGACGAGCGATTTCTGCTCTCCATTAGAACCGTCAGGTCCACTGAATGACTCTCTTTAATCATTTCAAATATAATTTCACACAAGGAATTTCAATCCCCTCCAGAGCAACAGAGAAGACAAAGGCACATCAAGTGAGGCCTTGCAAGAGCATTTGCAGGCTGGCAGCTGGGAACGTCACACGCAAGGAATTGTGACTTATCAGAGAGAACGTGCGAGACTGTTTCACTGTGAAACAGCTAAATGGGAAAAGATGAGAGAATGTGAATTTATTACCGTAAAATCACATTGAGTTTGACAGCACAGTGCAAGTATCCCTCCTTTGATTCATGATGTGCTCTTGCATTCAAAACACATCCTTTGAGCCATGATTTTGATATGACCAAGTGATCCCTCATGATGGAACAGATCAAAGACTCAATTTTCTGCTTGTCTGATATTTCAATGTCAGAACTATTTGCTGGGAAAGTTTGTTTCAACGGTCTTGCAGGCTGACCACCCACTGGAATAACTATGTGCCCACACTGATGTTTGCTGCAGAGGACCAGATAAATCCTGGCATCTTCTTACTGGGATTTGTATCATAATCCTCCCCATATTTACACACTTCCACAAAGTGAATTTCAACCCAGGCAATACCACAAACCCTAGTCTTACATCTTCTGCTTGCGATTGCTCTATTATTGACCTTTAACCCTCACTGAGGGCAATAGTCATGAGGTTAAGGAACTAGCTGATGCAGTAGCTTTTCTCCAGGGGCTCAGCTCCAACAAAAACTCTCTTCTTTATACAGCAGCAGGATGGAAAACTTGCACTGGTCTATTATGAATTGAAACAGCCAAAGGAGATGTTTATGTGTAGAGGAGTTATTCTTACATCATTAATTTCAGTTTTTGATCTTTTTTTCACAGCAACTTTGAAATATGCCTTTTCTTTTTCAAATTGAACAGTGGCTTTAAATACAAAGCATTAACTCATTGACTTGTCAGGCGCTAGCTTCTATTCCATATGTTAATATTTTTGCGGAAGATATTTATCCTGTAACATATAGAAATGTGAGACAGGAGCTAGCCTCTCTAACTTTAGCTAAACAGTGGCCACTATGACCACAAGTGGCAATAACAGTAAATGTGTACGAAATGTGGCCATAACAGTAGCACAAGTAGAGAAGTGTCATATACAGTGTTTGGCAAGTTACTCTAAAAATATAATCAGTTACATATTTCATATTAACCAAGTACCATATTAAACAGTTAAACTAATTAGTTCCATAACTTTCTAAATTACTTTGGACTTAAAAATCACAGTAAATGTTGTCCAGCATCAACCAAAGTTGGCAAAAACAGGCACACATGTGCAGCATGCAATGTGGGTTTCTTTTGGGTGGCGGAAGGCACAACACTCCAGAGGTTTCCAGCCTTGTTCTCAGAGGACTATGTCTGAAGTGTGGTTGTATTTTTGGTCGTCCAATTTGTCGTAAAAGCGTTCCAACGTGAGAACGCTAAAGATGTCTAAGTCTAAGACTCTGTATTTATGTCAATTATTGGGCTCATGCAATTATCCTCATCAAGAGTCATTTGTATTTATGTAAGTTGTGCATGGGGGTCATTGTATATACTTTAACATGGTAAAAATAAAAGCATTAATTTTTGTCACTTTAATTGTGATATGAAATTTCCATACGGTTTTCTATTTCCACACATGACATACCTGTGTGGAAATAGAAAACATTATGGTTTAACAAGCACTAAGTGCATGCAGCACATAGTGAAGCTTCTCAGTTTGCTCACACTCCAACTCTGAACAAAACTCCTGAATGTAAGATTAACAGTGGCTATCCGCCTTCCTATACCTCCAGGCACCACGCTAAACTAGGGCCTGGAGCTGACTCAGTGATGTCACTAACACAGCAACATCAGTCTAAAGTTTGTTAACATTAGCTACCATTGGCCACTAATAATCTCCGGGTCATACCAGATCAAGTAAGATGTAGCCGAAAAACCTCTGAATATCTTGAATTGAGCAGGAATGCATTTTGCTTTTGAATTAAAGTTTTTATTCATTTCTTCTTTCAAATGTTACTTTGTCTTGACTTAATTGAGAGCTAATGCACTTCTTTAAGTGATAAATGTCATGTCTGCCTGACAATTAACTGTCAATGGCAGTCTGGGTTTTTCCTGTCATGAACCGGAGCTTGCAATATCTATTACCTCTGTCCTCTTCAACCTTTGAGGAATGATGGCCCATGTTTCTGTGTGAAAGGACATGGCTCCAGCATCAGGCGGCACATCCCTCTCTGTCTCTGCGGGGCCTGGTGGGAGCTCTTAGGTGACAGCGTCACTCGAGCTGAGGTTGAGGGCTTCCTCCAGCCGGCTGCTTGGCTGCCTGCCTGCCCCTCTTCCTCCGAGCTCAATGGACATTGATCCCCCAGCAGCGACACTATGTCCCAGGGAAGAGTAAGTAGATACACCTCGTTGCCTCCAACAATCATTGTGCCCCTGTAGGGACAGGTCGCGGTAAATTAATAGTGTGCTTGCAGCGACTAGATATTGTTAATGTATTTGCTATTGATGGAGTGAGATAACATGAGTAGCTTCAGCCTTACTTAACACAAAACATAAATCCTCCAAGGCCATTGAGGAGGAGCGGTATGGGCAGTGAGTTATTCCAAGCTTTTAGCAAAGAAGAGCACAGACGCATAAATTTAAGCAATGGTAGGACAAGTTTAAATTATTGATCTTCACATGATTTCCACCATAAAACCAAAGACAAGTGTTGAATAAATACAATACTATTTTAGAAGACATTGTTTCACTTGGGATTTTTGCTTTCTTGACAATAAAACGGTAAAGTGACAAACACAATTTAGTGAAGAGGAGTGTGGAGGGGAGGGGGCAGGAAGCGCAGAGAGCAGTGAAAAGAACCAAATAGACCTTGTAATCCTCTTCTCAAAATCATCCATCTTCCATTTTACTGAATGGATAAAAAAGCTTGAAAGCAAAAGTGAATGCATGCTCATGTTTAAACATGTAGCATCACTGAGTGCTTTATTCATAGTCTACATAATGCTCAGGAGAGGTGGTGATAGTGCCCCTTTATTAGACTCTGTAAACACCTGTATAAAAGACCACCTTACACCTACAAGACATATTTTCATATTGCTGGTGAAAATAACAGTCATTCAGTTCATGAAAGGTTTACTTCACCTAAAACTTGGAGCATAATCCAGTTGATCCTTCATAAGAGCTGTCACAGTGCAACATACTGTGTACACTGTCTAAGCCCACTTTCAACATTTGGATTTGACAGGATTTGGTGTGCTGTAACATGACTTGTAAGACAGATCTAATTTAAACTTGCTTTCAGGCGAAAGAAAGAGACCCACTTGCAGGTGCATCAATTCCCAAGTTTGCCCCAAAGCTGGATGCATAGCTTGAGGAAGCGTAGACATGCATGTGCCTGTGTATTCTACATTATTTTCACTGTGTGAAAAACATTGGGCTGTTTGGTAGCACCAAGATTTAAGTTAAGGATGGACAGCTAATGCTGGGAAGTTCCAATCATATTTTGCTTTGGAATGTACTGAGATAGAGTCCAGGCTATTAAATGTAGGCTATAAAACTTTCAGGGTTTGGGGAGTTTTCCATTTCCATCAGGTGTTGTGCATCTTTTAAACCACATGTATCTTTAGGTTACATTTAGTGGGCAACTTATATACTGTAGCTATGGAAGTGTAATTGTGCTGACTATACTTTATTTTTATTTATCAAAAATTCACAAAAATCTTGGCATGAGAATAGCAGAAATGAGAAATGAATAGAGACGTTTTAAAATATGCAAAACAATTACAAAGACTAACATGCACCCTGGGCTATAAAGTTTAACTATAAGCCAAACTGCAGAAGTGTATCTCACCAATATCCACAAGCAGCCAAGAATAATATCCACAGGTCTGCTGTCTGATACTGATGCATACACAAATCAGGGAAGCCCCGAAGACCCCAGGTCTACTTTGACATACAGGTAGCAGTTGAGCGTCTACAGGAAGTGTTGACATTTGTGGAGTCTGCAAGATACTGTGTGTGCAGTCTGCAAAATACTGAAACCCAAATTGCTCCTGAAGCCATATTTTTGGCGAATGTGACTTGTAGTGTAGAGCGCATTGAGTGGTCAGAAGATTAGAAAGGCACTATACAAGTACAGTCCATTTGACGGCATATGTACAGGCATTCAAGTCCAATCGAACATGCACTAGACCTACATTTACATTTATTCATATAGCTGACACTTTTTTTTATCCAAAGCAATTATAATTGCTATGTATGTCAGAGGTCGCACGCCCCTGGAGCAACTGAGGGTTAATTGTCTTGCTCAGGGATGTAAGATGGATGTCTCACAGTGGGGGCTTGAACCCCACTGTGGGGTCTTTCACATCAAAAGCATGTGTCTTATCCACTACACCATCACTACCTCCCAGAATACTAGAATTATCACCCACCTCTGCAGCTCCGCTCAGTTCTACAGAGCATTTTAGCATTAAAAACTTTTCTAACAAACTGTTGGTTTTACAGCACTCAGCTTCTGCGTTGATTCAGTGTTATGAGTCTCATCTGCCTTGTTTCCAGAGACAGCAGACAGCTGTTTTCAGTAAAAAAAGCTCTGATAAACCCACAGTATAGCCTACTACCTTCCCATCACCAAACAGCAGACAAAATCAGAAACTATGTAGTGAAGACAGTGGAGCATTGAGCAGCCTAGATATTTCCATTAGGAGTTGGTAAAATGCAAAACAGTGTTAAAAGGAGCGTGCCTCTCTCAATGGCTGGCCTTTAGCCTGGTAATATACAAATCTTGAGTAGGCATCGGAAGGTGAAGGTTTTGTCGTTGACTCTCAGTGAGAGGCTGTGCTATTTCCCAGAAGCAGTATGTACCGAACTTGAAAAAAGGCACAGTAGAGGAGATTAATATTTGCCAGCACTACCGGCAACCCACTGCGCTTCACAGAACACCTACATGAGGCCTTTGTGCACTATTACGTCTGCTCACAACGTCTGTAAGCGATTTTCTCTGGTCATATCGTAAGTGAATATATACTGTGGCTCTCTGTTCCCTGAATATCGCCTACCCCACCCCACTTGGAGGTTGGGGTAGGGCTGGGGTCGCCTACCCCACCCCTACCCCTAACTCACTTTCTTTGAAGAAGAGTGAAGGCGACACAAAGTGAAGGGAATGAATATCATGGCTGGTATGTATTTTAACCAATCAAATTCAATGACTAGAGCTATTATAGTATACAAAGCTCCCATAGTCCTTTGAGTGTGATTGTAGAACTCCATAGAGTACAACATTGTGTTCATGTCATGTTCACACTGTGGCCTGAAAATGCCATAATGGTCAGCATTGCAGGTTGACAATTGACCATATACTATACCACAAAAAGTAGATGTCAATGTTGTGGCCAAAAGGCATTCACGTCAGCTGAACTGGACACTTTGAATTGTCTGTAGGTATATTCTCTCTTTGTCTCTTTATGTGTGATAGACTGGTGGCTTTTCATTTGCATAACCTGCCATTTGCCCAGTGGATGTAGAGGATGGTTGAATGGCTTATTTATTTTTCAGACATCTTTTGAATAACGCTTAACTCTGAAAACATGGAAAACAATCAAGGAATATGCGTAGCCTAGCCAAACACGTTGGTTCTTTTTTCATTAACAAGAAGAAAATGTTTAAGGAGGCATTTGCGATTCTGGAGAAATACAAAACAATGACTAACACCATAATATAGAGTGAACAATGACACAGCCAGTAATGTTACTAACATTAGCTAAATTGAGTGTTAGCAAGCTTTCACTACAGTTGCTGCTGCAAAGCTAACATGTAGAGAGGATGAGATGGTCAACAACAGCATGTCTTGGCGAACTAGAAAGTTGAAGCTCAATGTCCGTGGGCAAGTAATTTAACGTTACACACAAATGATGGCTGGAAGTGTTGTGTGGCTCTGTCTGAATTTGTTTCCCATTTACAGAGAGTGTACATACACCAATTTTTTTTTAGTGCACACACTCTGAATGGACAGCTAACTGTTCAGTGAGGAAATATTAGCTGCACTGACAAAAGCTGTGTATTGGATTAAAATCACAAACCCCACCTTTAAGCATTATTTTTTTCACTGCCTTTTTAGATAAGACAATATAATACGAGAAGCACATATACAAACATTGAGTAACCTCCCACCCAACCCAAAAAATAAATGGTTGTTGCCAAGATATTTTTAGCATTGAGCCATTGCAAGATGCAGAAACACAATGTACTGTATCCCTAGTATATTATTTTACTTGATAATGTAAAACTACAGGTATTTTTTACTGGACATCAACTTAAAGCCAAGAAAAGTAAATAAGTTGCCCAATCTTACTGAGGAAACAAACATTCCAGCCTTGGTATTAAACATGAAACTCATGAAAACCAGGAATTGTGAAATTGACACAAGACTGTGCCATGGAGAAAATGAGGAGCATTCTCAAAGCAGGACGGGTCTTACAGGCCTTTCAGAAAGACCGCAACTACTGCAACGCTGCGCTATGACATCCATCATTTTCAATGGCTTGCGCCACGCCAGGGCAGTTTGTTGCTGCTTCAAGCAAAGCGCACCGCTTGGCAAGCAAAGCGCACGCCACGGTCAAAGTTCAAAATAGCTGAATGTCAGCTGTTTTGCGCGAACCCAGCAGCTGCGCAAATTGCTTCCTATGTGAAAGGGCCTTTAGACGGAACCACTAATCTCAAAACTGACAAGACCTCAAAGCGGAAGAAACAAGGTACTGTACATGAGTTTAATGTGGCTGCCTAAAGGCCTGGTCACACCAGAAAGTGGTGCAGCCGGATTTATCCATGTGTCTTTGAGTAATATTTGTTTCTTGGCTTGGTGATGTAGCCTATTGACTATAATTGCAGTAGTGTGTGGATTAGTCCTGAAAAATGCATGTTTTGGCAATTAGGTGGAGCATGGTGAATTTGAGGTAGAGGGAGCAAGCAGCAACCACCCCAACAAAGTGTTCAAGCTTGAGAGACCTGTCAATCAAGCACATATCTCCCCAAACAAACATTTTTTTAAAACTCAGATAGCATCAGTAACTTCCAGCCTCCCAATAAAACCATTCAGACACACATTTCAATTGGGAACTTTAAAACCACTGAGAGCTTGTATTGATCGTTGTATATCTCACTACACAAAAACACTTTTAAAAACATGTAGGAACATATGTTGTTGAAATCACCCCACGTACACATATTGTTTGGTTAGTAAATCTTTGTGATCAGATCAAGGTACTGGATGAAATCTGCAAATGTCTGTTTTATTTATTTAAACATTTATTAAACATGTATTGTATATTATATATTTATTTTATTTTATGCTGACCATTAGTTTATGTATACATAAATGTATGTATTTCCTGTTGTATTCTCAATCACTTGCTTAGGCTAGTATATTACCTTGAATAAGTCAATGAACCTTTTATTTACTTTACATTTTTTGTATTCACTGGAGCAAAAGCTGCTAATTTTAAAAATACTCTTTATTTTTTTTAATGTTTACTTCTAAATACTCTGCTCTTACTTTACCACAAAGTACATGACAAACAACTTATTTCATCATGTCATTTAAGAATTAAGCTGACACAAAATGTTGATCAGTTGTGTAGGGTTCAATGAAACATATGTGAAAAGAAACAAAAGCACGAGTAATTAGCATGAATTGCACCTTTTATCAGTACAGCATCTGGTTAAATTACTCCACAGAGTATAACATGTTTTGCATATCTGGCTGTGAGCACATGAGAACACACCTCTTTAGCAGAGCTGTTGCTTATGAATCTGTTCACACCTCGCAAAAAGCTCTACAAGGAGAAAATGTTCCACTCCACTGCACAGAGAAATCAGTCTCTCTCATAATAGCTCTGGGCAATTTCAGACCACACAGAATGACAAGGGAATCAATTTTCCTGGTTAGGTTATAGATGGATTTTCTTCCCCCGGTCTTTTCATAAGAAATAACTTAGATATGTTACATGAATTATTAAGAAACCTTCAGCAGTGTTACATATTGAGAGCTTTACCACTTTTCTGAAACATAATGAATATTGTTATTATTATACATTCAGAGATAATTTGAGAAATTTGCATTTGCTGATCTTGCTTTACATTTTGGACCAAAAATTGGGTACTTAAAATAATCTAGCAACACATTCATGTGCACTGAATATTAAATAGTGAATAAATGTCCTGTAATCCATCACAGAAGTTCACAGTTAATTTGGTTTCACTGAATAATGACGAGATGGTGAGTAGATGAATCCAGTCTGACCTCATGTGGCCGATACTGTAAATGGCACTTAGTACAAAACAGTACAACATAGTTCATATAAGGGCTTGATGCTTTGCTTATTTCTCTGATAATGTCAGAAGGTTCCATTTCCCCCAGCCATCAGTCTCTATTCTTTGTCAGTATGCGCTTGAGCAAGGCACTTAACCACTACAACTACTGAAAAGCTCCGAATAATGCCCGCTTATTATGAAGTAATGTGCACTGTGTGTTACAGGACACATACAAGGGTAAAGAAGAGAGTCAAACGGTCTAAACGGATCACTCTGATGTGATACACATGAGATGTTAAAGTCATTAATTAGGCCAATGAATGCACTACTTATCAAACATGTCAACAAACTTGTCATCATTTAACACAGGGGTGGGATAAAATCCCATACCTTAAAACATGAAGGAAACAGCCATAAGCAAAGGCACACCAGCTGATGAGTGCTCAAAGCTACAAGGTATTTGCCCGATTTCACCCAGGTGACACGTCAGAGTGATGTTAATTTTTAGTGACTGGCAGCTGGTTATTGACAGACCACATAACTGGTTTGGACTTAACACTTCCCACAAGCGCTGACTGAACCACACAGAGGTACTGGAAGCTAAAGCAGAGCTGAGGCCAGCATTCTGGTCAGATATACATCACTGTGTACCTTCAAAACAAACTACGACTACCCTTGAGCCTTCATGTCTCACATAATGATGAGATTTTGAATTGATTGAATGATCTTGTGCAATTAATTATCAAAAGTGGCATTCATTAGTGTCCTTTTAATTGTTGATTAATCAACAGATAAGACCTAACTTTCATTCATAGATAATGATATATAAGTAGCCTACCGGAATAGACAAAATAACAAAAGTGTCAAAAGTGCAATTTTAAAAATGATAAAGATAAAATAGATATCTTTATTGCCATTGTAACAGTACAACAAAATTAAGTGCAGTCCTTATTCAGCGCAAGACGGGGTTATAAAATATAAAATATAAAAACACATAACACAAACAGACCTACTCACACATTCATTCAGAAATATTGCACATGCCCTTAGTAAAGTAAAGTGACAGTGTAAACTGCATTTGTGAAGTATTTTTTGACAGTATTTAATGCAATCATTATTGCATAATGATTGCTGTGGAACAGAAACTGTTTTTTGTCAGCTTGTTCTTGTTTTGAGATTCCTGGATAGTCTGCCTGATGGCAGCAGTTTAAACAGTCGGTGTCCAGGGTGTCTGCACTATGCTTTCTGCTTTCCTCGGGCATCATGAACTGTGTAATTCTTCCAGAGAGGGAAGAGGGCAGGCCACGATTTCCAAAGATGATATAAACAATCTAACAGTGTATAAAATAGTTAAAAATAGCTCCACCTCATTACATTTATATACATATATATATATATATATACACACACACACTAACATAAGTTCTTTTTCTGCATGAGTAGGCCTACTAATACTTTTATGTTGCTATTTAAAAAACATTTCGAATGCAAAACCTGTACTTGGAACTCTGTGTTACATTTCTACTTTTACTTCGCTTTGTAAAGCATCTCAATGTTTCTTCCACCACTGTTAATTGTAACCTGGTTCCACTGGGCCTAGAGAAGTGTAATAACTTGTTTGGTCTCTTTGGTAGATGCATTAAGCTGCCATAGCTTTGTATTTGCTTGCCTCTGCTCAGCATTTAAACTGCATTCAGTGTAAGATGCTGTTTATGACAGCGTGATGTCAAGTGTAAAATGTAAATGCAATTATTCCCCGTCTGTCCAAGCCCGGTAGGCGGGGCTCTGTTGCCATGACAATGACGTCAATGTTGGTGTCGAGTAACCAAAGGTCAAAATAAAGACAAGTGAATGAAAACGGAAGGAAACTTAAGAGGCTCCTCAGAACAGGAAAGAACATGATCAAATCAAGTCAAACTTCAAGCTAATCATTGCAGTGCGTGTCGACCTAATGTTGCCTGGGGATTACCGTTTTATTCGCCGGTAAGGAAACGTCAGACAGCAGAAGGTTAGGGTCACATACAAGCTAACAGAAGCTAGCTAGAAAGTCAGCGAGCTAGCTAGCCTTGGTCGTTGGCTAACAGGAGCTAGTGCTAACAGCATACCATAGTACAATGTTTGCTTTGGCAGGCTGCCTCACAAGACAAAGTTACTTCAAGCGGTTCGCTAGCGATAGCAATTTACTTACGACAATTGAAGCCTGTTACTAAAGACTATCTTACTATTTAAGTTCGCTTTTTCAGTGTTGCAGTCAGTCAGGATAGGACACAGTAGCTGGCCTTGTACCAGTCAATGTATCCTAGCTGTCTAACTTCGTTACAGTACAGTTATGCTGCAACACTCTGTCTCATAACTATGAATCTAACCGTAGTGTTGTCATTTACCCATACTGCAAATTAATAAGACATAGCAAGCTAGCTTGTTAATCTTTGCTAAGCAGTACAGTGAGTGTAGATCAACAAAGTTATTTTAATTGACTTATAATTTATAGAAGCACATAGCAGCTGCTCATAAATCATTGAACTAAATAGATGTTTGGCAGTGAGCTTGCAGTTGTATATCTTTGTGATTGTTATTGAAAGTCGTCCTCAGTGTCAGTTTTGTTACCCAGTATTACTTGTACAGTATAATGGAAATGAGGTCAGGCTAATATGTCTTCTTCTGTATTATTTAGGGAAATACCAGACTGCAGAAAACAAGGCCTTTGACACTGGAATCTGGATTCACTACGGAGAACATGTACAGTGGCAGTCACTATGTTATTCTGGTCAGATGGCCATTTTCCATACCGTTTCCAGCCTACACATGCAAGTAGAAGCCCACAGAAGCTAGCATGCTTGCTGGGGATCTTGACATCTCGAAAAGATGAGGGAAGATCTTCAAATTTTGAGTCCTGTTCCTAATTTCTAGATTTTGCAATACTTGTGAATATTGTGACTTTTATCTCTGGGAGTGTACATTATCGTCTCAGTCTGAATTTACAAACAAACAAGGTAGTTTAGGGCTGTAAACATCCCCGACTGGAAGCTGTCTATCTGCAGAGCTTTCAGTCTGATGTTTGCTGCTTCCGACTACCTCCAGCTCCACAGAAAAGGAAGACCTAGGTAACTGAGCTGTGTCCATTTATATAAAATCCAAACTTAATACTTATTACTAAAATGTACTATTTAGGCCCTGGACTGTAGATACTGTTCAAACCATAACTTTGTGTTCCAGTGGCCTATATCCTCAATATCAGTTGTTCCGACTCCGTTCATGTAAACATCCTACACTCAGCTGTAATCAGTTGCCACAGAGGCTGAGAGAAGGTTGTTTACTTGAACTGGCTGGAAGTGACACCGACTTAAAGCGAGCAGAGCAAAGGACATCCACATCAAGGTCATATAACACAGGTTTACCAAGTCAATTAGTCGATTAAAATAAAAATATAACTTTTACATGCAGTTAAGTAAAAATAACAAACATGTTAGTCACAACCTTACAAATTTATATGTGTAATTTTCTGCATTTCATTCCACTGTAAATTGAAATGTTTTGGCATTTATTATTATTTGAAGACGTGGTCTTGAGCTTTGAGAAGATTCACAGGCACTTAGCATTGTTTGACATTTCACATGCTAAAAGATTAATTTATTTTAGTAATTAAATTAATTGAAATCATTTGCTGCACCCTAATAAACAGTTAAATGATAATGAAGTAATCAATCTATGGTATAAACACTCCTATCAAACACGCTCCTCTCAATGTTAAGTGGTTGGACATTACGATGTGTGGATGATATGGAACCATCATTTAATAAAACATTTAAGGCCTCAGGTTGTCAGTACAAGTAAAGAACAGCATAGGAGAAAAGATAAAACATCATAGGAGGTGTGTTTCACTGGATGGGCTGCACTTCAGTTCCAACATTTCCTGTTCCTGCTTTCATGTTGACCTCTTAAATAAAGCTATAAATAGAGGCCCTGCTAGGGCCTAACAGAGCAGTCTCATTTCAGGCTTCAGCCATAAATCAGCAAGGGTAGTTAGTGAGAAAAATAATGACATGATAAAATCATAACATATCCGATTTTCTAAAATATCTTTCTGACTTTTGAAGTACTAATGAGCAACTGACAATTTGTGAATAAGTGAATTCATAACATCTTTTGATTAAATGGGAAAGTTAAGATTTTTGTGTGATTGAATGCAAACAAAATATCTGTAGGTGACAATATGAGAGTGAAAAAAGTAGTGAACAGTTTTTGGGACCCAAACTAATTAATTATGTTTTTACAAACATACTTAAAGCTTTATTTTTTTTACATGTTGCATCATAAAATTTCAGTGTGTTTTTCCCAAGTAAGATATGTGAAGCTATCAAGTTGAAGATTTGACTTTCAGTGTGCAGTCTGCAGTGTGTACTGTATATGCGCCACTAGATGTCAGACTTGTGCTTGTATTTGATCAGCAGTGCGCTTCATACAGAGACTGGCAAAACTCAATCTCATTCAAAGATGATTGATGGGCAAAGTGGACATGAGCATGGGTGAGATATACAGAGGTAAGGTAAAAACACTTATATATTTCAGCTATATTGTAACAAACACTGGCTTTCAGCTTTCAGTGACAGTAAAGGCTTAGAGAAGCTCAGACAGCTTGACCACTGTAATCTTTACTGTCACACAGTCTTTGTCAATAAAAACAATAAAAGTTTCTGTTTCTTGGTAGTTGGTAGTGAAAAGATTGGTGGCTTTTCAGTTAGGCAGTGCAAAATGCTCAAGAATTACCAATACATCCATTCTATACCCTAGTTATCATTTGTTAAAAGCCCAGTAATCTATTTATGTATATTAAAACCTACAAATAAGCAACTGAGGTAACTGAATTTTTTTGTGAAAAAAACATGTCATTATTCAAAGCAGATGATTTCTATAAATAATATGCCTATATTTACAAGCATCAACGGCGTGAGCTTGAAACAGATGATCTTGTCAGCTTCCGAATTCTTTTAAAGATGGCACATCACTTGCACCCCCACATGCATCAAGGCATATCATTTATTAAGAATAAATGCGCTTGTAATGCAATTGTTTGCCAGTATAAAAATTTCTTGCGTATAATCGTATTCATACAAAAAAAATAAATTTGGTTTAATAAACTCTTAAATTCAATGTATGAGTGTTTCTTGAATGAATGATTCTTCTTATGTCATATCAATAAAAAAAACATTTTCTCCTAATTTGAAAGGCAAAATAATTTTTTTTAAAGTCAACTACAGTAAAAGTACAAGTACAGTAATTAATTGATTCATTTGTTTATTTAAACGTCCTGCACCATATGGTGCCCAGCCCATATGGGCTAACAAGAAACCAGACAACAAAAAACAGGTTAAATTTCCATGACAGAAATGTCTTGTTATGATGGAGACAGTGATCTCTTACTTAGTTGTCAAACGCTTCTATAAGTTTTGCTAAGACAAAAATCTCATTCAAGAGCAAAGTCATTAGTTACCTGTCCTAACTCCAGAGAGCATAAGCTCCGCCCTCTTAGAGCGGTCACTTTTGGGTTTATCCCCATTCGCATGTGCAGTTTTCATTTGCTCCCATGGGCTCTGCATTGCCCCCCCCCCCCCCCCCCCCCCCCCCCCCCCCCCATCCATTCAATACACAGACTGGTCCGCTGTCAATGTGTTTGCGGGAGAGAGAGAGGGAGCAAGTGAGAGGAGGTGCTGAGCGAATATGTTCTGCAATCAAATACAAGTTTTCCCATCTTAAATAGTAAAAAAAAACAAAAATTATTATGTGGCGGTCAGCGCTGATAATGTGGTGGGCTGCCACAAATGAATTTATGGGAAACACTGTACTGGATATCACTCACCAAATTAGCCAGTAAACACAAACCCAGTAAAAAACAAACAGAACGGAAGTTGACTTCGGGCCGGGCGCATCACCTTGGCAACATGTCCAATGAAAGCGTCTATACCATTAGAATCTGGAGTTACAATTCAAAACTAATGTTCAGTTTCGCTGAAAAGGACACCATCTGTCCGTTTAACATGCTGTAGTAGAAGGGGCCCTCGCGCCCCTGGATTGTGTGGACAACTGGAGGGGGAAGTCCTGATCTCTCCAAGTGGGAGAAAAGCTGTAAAATGCTTAAAGGATGCTTTAGAGGAAAGTGGGTGGCCATGAAAAGCAGTTTCAGTTTTCCAGAAAAAGGTGCCTCCCTAAAGGGCTGGCGCTGCTTGAAGTATGTCTGGCCTTCAGCTCCTGGTCATAGACGTCCCTGCAATGTCTTTCTTAGACCAAAGTTCACTTCATTCAGGAGGCAATAACCCTCTTAACTTACTTCTAATTTGTCAATTGCTTTAATACAAGAAACGCCTCAAGCAGTGATTTTTACCAGTCCTTTAATCTGGGGCCTCATTTATAACCATTGCGTATGCACACAAAAAGGGCTTGAAATGCACATATGCCACTTTGCAGGCATAAATTGGGATTTATTCAAAAACACTTCACAAGGAAATGTGTGTATATTTAGTATATTTAAAATTTAAAGACATTATGAAAGCCCCCGCGACAAGAAGGAAAAACAATATATATTTTTTCAATGACTATATATATATATATATTTTTTTTTTTCAATGACTTTTCATAATGGACTTACAAGGAGCATTAATTAGTCCACATTGATTGATTCAAGGTGGTTAGAAAGTTATGTATTTTGTTTAGAATCAGTTGGTAAAGCAAGAAACATAGCTTTTATTATTCATGTGTACAAAAAACATAGTAGTTGGACCTTTTCGGACTGAAAATGGACTGAAACTCAACTCCCAAACCTACTGCCAGTCTCTGGGAAGATTCTTTCTTCAAGCAATGGTACAGGAAGAAGGCAGAACAATGCTCCATCACATGCATCCAAGTACCCCACTGCTTGGCTAGCCAGCAAAGGCCGCAAAGATGCCCTCCTTTCCTCACCTGACTTGAATCCAGTTGAGAACTTCTCAAAAGTGAGATTTACAGTCAGAGATACACCTCTTTGAACAGCGTTTGGGAGGCTGGTTGCCGCTTCAGTGAAAGATGATAGTGAACAGATCAAGAAACTGACAGACTCCACAGATAGGAGGATTATGGTTATTGAAAAGATGGCTGGCTGCATTGATTATTACATTTTAAAAATTTAAAATAACTTTTTAAATAAGTTTTCAGTCGAGACTCTGGAACAGACAACAGACCTCTGCCCGAGGATCTCAAGGTACGTGCTGGTGCGTATGGGACTAAAAGGTCAGAAATATAAAAAGGCGAGACGCCATGAAGAACTTTAAAAATTATCAATACAATTTCAAAGTCTATTCTAAAACATACTGGGAGCCAGTGTAATGAAGCTAAAATAGGACTAATGTGGTCATATTTCTTTGTTCTGGTTAAAAGCCTGGTAGCTGAGTTCTGGACAGTCTGGAGTCGATCAATAGATTTTTGGGTTAAACAGGTGAAAAGGCTGTTGCAATAATCCAGGCGTGATGAGATGAAGGC
>NC_060158.1:24675226-24677167 GCF_021292245.1 Micropterus dolomieu | reverse complement strand
TAATGGAGTGGCCAGCGCAGTCACCAGATCTGAACCCCATTGAGCTGTTGTGGGAGCAGCTTGACCGTATGGTACGCAAGAAGTGCCCATCCAACCAATCCAACTTGTGGGAGCTGCTTCTGGAAGCGTGGGGTGCAATTTCTCCAGATTACCTCAACAAATTAACAGCTAGAATGCCAAAGGTCTGCAATACTGTAATTGCTGCAAATGGAGGATTCTTTGACGAAAGCAAAGTTTGATGTAAAAAAGATCTTATTTCAAATACAAATCATTATTTCTAACCTTGTCAATGTCTTGACTCCATTTTCTATTCATTTCACAACGTATGGTGGTGAATAAGTGTGACTTTTCAGGAAAACACAAAATTGTTTGGGTGACCCCAAACTTTTGAACGGTAGTGTATATTTTTTTTTTTTTCTTTTTCAATGACTTTTTATAATGGACTCACAAGGAGCATTAATTAGTCCACATTGATTCAAGGTGGTTAGAAAGTTATGTATTTTGTTTAGAATCAGTTGGTAAAGCAAGAAACATAGCTTTTATTATTCATGTGTACAAAAAACATAGTAGTTGGACCTTTTCGGACTGAAAATGGACTGAAACTCAACTCCCAAACCTACTGCCAGTCTCTGGGAAGATTCTTTCTTCAAGCAATGGTACAGGAAGAAGGCAGAACAATGCTCCATCACATGCATCCAAGTACCCCACTGCTTGGCTAGCCAGCAAAGGCCGCAAAGATGCCCTCCTTTCCTCACCTGACTTGAATCCAGTTGAGAACTTCTCAAAAGTGAGATTTACAGTCAGAGATACACCTCTTTGAACAGCGTTTGGGAGGCTGGTTGCCGCTTCAGTGAAAGATGATAGTGAACAGATCAAGAAACTGACAGACTCCACAGATAGGAGGATTATGGTTATTGAAAAGATGGCTGGCTGCATTGATTATTACATTTTAAAAATTTAAAATAACTTTTTAAATAAGTTTTCAGTCGAGACTCTGGAACAGACAACAGACCTCTGCCCGAGGATCTCAAGGTACGTGCTGGTGCGTATGGGACTAAAAGGTCAGAAATATAACAAGGCGAGAGGCCATGAAGAGCTTTAAAAGTGATCAATAGAATTTTAAAGTCTATTCTAAAACATACTGGGAGCCAGTGTAATGAAGCTAAAATAGGAGTAATGTGGTCATATTTCTTTGTTCTGGTTAAAAGCCTGGCAGAGATCTATATGTGGTTTTTCAATGAAATCACTTATTAATAAATCAAATTTTCACTGCCTTATTGTCAATGGGCTGTAGCCTCACTTAGAAATCAAGCACACGCCTGTTTTCTGTTGCTTGGAACAGCCACTATTCTGCTTTTACTATGAAGGCACTGGGTCGGGACGTAGCCCTGTGAGCGTTCCTGAGCACCACAGCTAACGAATGCAGTCCACTAACACCACAAAACATTGCTTAGCAACAACAAATAGCGGAGCCTTAAACGTCTAAAAGTCAGGGGTACCCAGGGAGTTAAAAAGCGACTTGACCAAGCGTCCATATGTGACGAGTCAGGCGTGAGAATGTGTTGTTGTGAGGGGTGAGTCGCACCTATCCAGGGCTGCAGTACAAAAAAAACAAAAAAAAAATAAGTTGGGCCAATTCATTTATTCATCAGTGATTGAATGTACCACCCAGCAAGCACACTAACACTCTCAAATTAAACACCCATGGTGATGTTGTTCTTCTAGAGCCCCGACCTTGCGCAGTTTGGATTTCTTATAATATACAGTGGGTACGGAAAGTATTCAGACCCCTTTAAATTTTTCACTCTTTGTTTCATTGCAGCCATTTTCCAAAAATCAAAAAAGTTCATTTTATTTCTCAGTAATGTACACTCAGCACCCCATCTTGACAGAAAAAAACAGAAATGTAGAAATTTTTGCAAATTTATTAAAAAAGAAAAA
>NC_060158.1:24674474-24675206 GCF_021292245.1 Micropterus dolomieu | reverse complement strand
CAAGTCCAATCAGTATAATCAAACACAGCTGGACTCAAATGAAGGTGTAGAACCATCTCAAGGATGATCAGAAGAAATAGACAGCACCTGAGTTAAATATGAGTGTCACGGCAAAGGGTCTGAATACTTATGACCATGTGATATTTCAGTTTTTCTTTTTTAATAAATTTGCAAAAATTTCTACATTTCTGTTTTTTTCTGTCAAGATGGGGTGCTGAGTGTACATTACTGAGAAATAAAATGAACTTTTTTGATTTTTGGAAAATGGCTGCAATGAAACAAAGAGTGAAAAATTTAAAGGGGTCTGAATACTTTCCGTACCCACTGTATAATACTATATTTCTTTATGTTAAAGGTAAGTAAATATCTGAATATATATATACACTCAAGAAACAATGAGAAATTTATTTAACATTTTAACAGAAAATACAAACAACATAATAAGTAGTAAAAACATACAGGCTTGATAAAACAAATTATGTATTCTCCCCTAGAATTATAACTGTCAGACCACATACTGAAATTTAGTTAAATTTATTGCTGGCTAAATGGTCACTAATAGGGAAAACATAGGAACTTAGACAGAAAAGTTAGACCCAACCTAATTATGATGAAATAAAAAGAATTATTATTCAAGATTATTGGGCAAAACTAACCTTTTTAGCCCTAAACAGATAGCACACTATGCCTATACATAACTGAGGAGAATGCAGACTGAGTGTAAGACATAAC
>NC_060158.1:24645770-24674454 GCF_021292245.1 Micropterus dolomieu | reverse complement strand
GTCAGGGGTACCCAGGGAGTTAAAAAGCGACTTGACCAAGCGTCCATATGTGACGAGTCAGGCGTGAGAATGTGTTGTTGTGAGGGGTGAGTCGCACCTATCCAGGGCTGCAGTACAAAAAAAACAAAAAAAAAATAAGTTGGGCCAATTCATTTATTCATCAGTGATTGAATGTACCACCCAGCAAGCACACTAACACTCTCAAATTAAACACCCATGGTGATGTTGTTCTTCTAGAGCCCCGACCTTGCGCAGTTTGGATTTCTTATAATATATAATACTATATTTCTTTATGTTAAAGGTAAGTAAATATCTGAATATATATATATACACTCAAGAAACAATGAGAAATTTATTTAACATTTTAACAGAAAATACAAACAACATAATAAGTAGTAAAAACATACAGGCTTGATAAAACAAATTATGTATTCTCCCCTAGAATTATAACTGTCAGACCACATACTGAAATTTAGTTAAATTTATTGCTGGCTAAATGGTCACTAATAGGGAAAACATAGGAACTTAGACAGAAAAGTTAGACCTAACCTAATTATGATGAAATAAAAAGAATTATTATTAAAGATTATTGGGCAAAACTAACCTTTTTAGCCCTAAACAGATAGCACACTATGCCTATACATAACTGAGGAGAATGCAGACTGAGTGTAAGACATAACACTTAAAAAAGGATCTGATTTATAGCCTTTAGCCCAACTGCAACTGCTGTATCGGGACTCTACTAAACTCAGAAAATTGCCAGAAAGCACAAAAAAATTACACACAAAATTTAGACCGTGAAAATTAAATAATGTGAAAAGATATTAACAACCTGAATACAGCTTTGGAGCTGAAAGTATGCAGAAGTAAATAGTACAAATTATTAATTAGTAATAATTAAGATTCAAAGAACAATAGTGTTGAATCAGCGATCTCACTAATAATAAGCCTGGCAAGACCCATCAGACACGCTAAATAACTGCTAAAAGGCCAAATCAATTACGGTTGAGTTTTTCCAGTGTTCTGTAAAAGCTTACGTACATGTGCTTATGTTAATGCAATTGACAGACAGAGACACAAACAGAAAAAGATAAACAAATATTACCATCCTTTAAAAAGAACAATTCTCTGCTGCCTGTGTAGTTGCAGAATAACTTCATATTCTTTCATTCCAGGATGACCTCCAGTTCCCAGCTTTTTGTCAGAGAGTTTTTCAAAGTAATGGCTCCAGTTTCCATCACTGTCTGCTCCAAACCCAAAAACATTGACCTGGGAAAACCATAATGAGACCATGAATCTCAGCTGGATTTATCTCAAAGTATTGTTGCCATTAAAAGTGTTTTTTAATGTACTATTTTGTATGAATGCTTCATAATTTTTATATTACATATTGTTAGATATTTATGCAAGTTACATTTCATTGTGTAATTTAGTGTCATGTGTTGCAACACTGAGCATTCTTAAGGAAAGCCTCTGACAAAGCAGTGTTTGGCCCACTGGCTGTGTGAAGCTATAACAGGCATATGCAGACAGTTGGACATCCTGGTATTTGTGCCCTCTCTACAACGGCTATATCCTCCTCCACAGCATTACTCAGAGGGATGGCTGTGTAAGACATGTACAGCAGCATCACGGGCTCCACTATGTTCTTTTATTCGGTTCTATCTGCATGATATGGTCGAGCTGCCGCTGTATCAGAATCAGCTTTATTTGCCAGGTATGTGTCCACATACGTGGAATTTGAGTCAGGATTGTACATTGCTCATGATGTGGATATACAATAATAAAATCAGACACAGGCTACAGTAGAGAGAACACATATTTACACACTATAAACAAACAAAAAACAATAGATTGTCAGCCAGTGCAAGCACAGTTGATCCCGATCCAGCCTCAGCCAATAATAGCGCAGACCCAGTTAGGCATCTTTAGCGAGTGTCAGGATTCAGATGAGTGCAGAAATGAAAGCAGGAGAAAGCCCGAACACAAGAAACTGGAGAGCTGACAGCAAGTTCAGGGATTTTAATCCAACACAAAAGGCAAAACAAGGCTTACAGATTGCTGAGACTGGTAAAATCCAAACAACAGAACACAAGTTACAAACTTTAAACACAGACGATATCAAAATAAGACGGAACAGATCAGAATAATATAAATAACAAACAACAATAACAGGGAAAACAGACCGAAACTAGGATTAAACAGAACACACAGCAGACAAAGCCAAAATAATACAAACACAGAACCAGGAGTAAATACAAAGACATGAACTAAGACACAGTACTAAATTGTAGGGCTAAAACTAAGATAAGAGACAGAAGAGGTACTAAGTGAGCTAAACTGAACATGCAAATGAACAAAAGAGTAAACAAGGCTAAACAGAGGAAACACAAAACCCCAAAACAGAAAACATGGACCGACTACTAAACAGGGGTCTCATTTATAAACGGTGCGTACGTACAAAACAGGGCTGGAAACATGCATACGCCACTTTTCAAGCAAAGGTTGTGATCTTTAAAAACTTGACAGGAAACTCTGAACCATGCGTACGCACATAAAGAGGAGAAATGAAATGAACGGCGACTTACATGGCAGAAGGATGAAACTGTTTGAAATGAATAGGCCTACTACTGTGTAAAATATATCGAAATATTAGCTCTGAGTATTATAGGCTTAAAGCCTTTCTAAATAATCATACACTCGTGTGATTGATTGTCCCTGAAGTGCCCAATAAAAAAAACACAAACGGAGATATCTGTTTCTGCAAAATAACACCTCAAATATGTTGGACAGTTTAATCAGGAATCTTAATTATTAATCAATATCAATAAGACAAATTCTGTTTAAATTGATGCCGTCTTCAGTGCGTCAGTCGAGCAGATCGGTTATAAAGGGGTGGAGCTCTGGTGCCCCCTTTCCTCTGGTGCACCAGCGTTGCATGAAAGTTCGTTTTTTACCCACCAAACAACATGCTTCAGCTTCACCAAAAGGAACATCAGTGTCACACTGAGTTAAATCTCGTTTTGTAGCTTCTCTGTGAGAATTTGCCTCCTTTTCTTCATGCAGTCAGTACGTATTAATATCAATGAGGGCTTTTGGGCGCACGTACACTTTTAGTGAGGTTTCTACGCACAGGTTTATAAATGAGTATATAGAGAGTCATATATAAATGACTCTGACTGTTGTTTGTGCATATGCACCAAACAACAGTTCAGAGTATTCGTCCTTCTTGGAGATCCTGAATGGACTTTTTGTATGGGGCTCCAGTAGGGAACTCCATAGTTCTGCTGGGAGTGGGTGTTTGCTGTTAGACTTCTGTGCTAGTCATGGATTATCTATAATGAACACCATGGTCGAACATAAGGATGCTCATAAGTGTACAGGCGTATGACTGTGGGAGGTGCTGCGGGAGTAAGGGGTGAGGGGGTCCTTCTCAGGGCTATCCAGTCCCTGTACATCCAAAGCGAGAGCTGTGTCCGAGTACTCGGAAGTAAGTCGGACTCTTTCCAGGTGAGGGTTGGCCTTTGCCAGGGCTGCGCTTTGTCACCAATCCTGTTTGTGATATTCATGGACAGGATATCAAGGCGTAGTTGTGGTGAGGAGGGGTTGCGGTTCGGTGGGCTTGGGAACTCGTCGCTGCTTTTTACGGATGATGTGGTCCTGATGGCTTGTTCACAAGTGAGGGGAGACTGGAGCAGGAGATTGGCCGGAGAATCGGAGCAGCAGGGGCGGTATTGCACTCGCTTTACCGCACCGTTGTGACGAAAAGAGAGCTGAGCTGTAAGGCAAAGCTCTTGATCTACCTGTCAATTTTTGTTCCTATTTATTATCTTCCTCTTCCTTGTCTTTCCCACTGTATCAACGTGTAATGTGTGAGGCCAGAATGTGTAATGTGAACTTACCTCGTCACACATTTGCATGCTGAGAGCGACAGTCAGAAAGCCAGTGGATGGATACCAGCCCTTCTTTCCCAGCCACATTTCGTGAACAAATTTTATGAAATCTGGATTGAGGATCATCACCTGTTATGAATCAGACATAGCACTTTAACTGACATTTATAAATCATCCCTTTCTGCAATAAATGCACCATTCAATACAATTTATTATTGTATTGTATGTAGGGCTGGAAAATAAAACAAAACAATGATAATTATCGCAATATCATTTTCCTCAATAACAATATAATAAATGTTGAATATAACGTCAATAAATATTTGCTTTAATTCACATGAATCACAAACAAATTTGCACCTAATTTTTCTATAAAAATATTTATTTTGTTGAAAAAAGAGGCCTGAAAAAAGATTAACTAATCATATTTGTTGAAAAAGATAATAGTTTTAAATGTTCTAACTCAGACTTGTGAAGCGATCCACTGTTTGGCATCAAGTGTCACATTCTGAACATAAAGAAAAGTTTAACCACATAATTAACCATCTGGTTTCTTCAATTTTCACTCAGGAGCACAAATCAGCCTTTAAACTTTAAAAGAAATAATGATTTGACATATATCGTGATAATTATCGATATCGAATGATGTGCTTTTATCGTGATAACATTTTTGGTCATATCGCCCAGCCCTAATTGTATGGCGTATTAGATGACTTATCATATCTATATACAGTATGTCAGTTACATGCAAAATCATTTCAAATACTCACCAAATCCTTGTTAGCTATCTTCTTTGGGTTCACAGCCCTGTTTTACCAAAGGGAGGAAATTAATTGTTAAATTTAGTAGAAAGTAAATAGATTTTCAAGTATTATTTGGAAAAACATCATGTAACACTATTTTGTCATGTTAAAATGTTGCATTGTTATAACCAGTGACTACGAGTCATTGCAATTTTTTTAAATACATCACTAGTCAGTTACATACTTTTTCCCCCTGCTGTCTCTCTGCCTGCCTGCCTCATTAGCCTTGATCCCCGTCACCTGTGTTGCCCCCGCCCTGCTCGTAAGTCCCTGGTGTATATATGTTTGGTTTTTCTGTTCAGTCCAGATATGTGTTCTGTCAGTTGCTGCGCTACCTGTTCTTCATATTGGATGTAGCCAGTTTCCTCAGACTGTGAGTTTTGTTCTTGCCTGTTGATTTGGATTAAATCCCTGACAACTTTAAGTATAAATAATGACATTTTGCTGCTTTACTACATTTCTACACAGCTTAGGAAGAACAGTAAAGCCTATATAAATTTCTACTTGGTTCCTAGATGATAAAGTCACGGTTTGAGTTTGTTATTATTTCCTGTTTAATTCCTGGTTTATCCTAGGGCTGGATGATGATTAATCGAAAAATAATCGAAACCGATATTCAGAGCCTCTAACCGACATAATTTTACCATGTCGGTTATTTCAGTTTTTTAATCCTATTCATATTTCAGTCCACTGTGTGTTCGTGTACTTTCCCCATAACATACAGCCACATGTGTAGTGACGTGACTCCGCCCCGTCCAGTCTGCGGCATCAAAGCAACATGGAGGAGAATGCAAACAGAGTCAACTGAGCAACAGCAGCTTGTACCAAAGAAACACGCAGTGTCCGTCGTTTGGACAAATTTTGGCTTCAATAAAGACGACAACGAACAAACTCACATTAAATGCAACCACTGCAGAAAAACTGTTTCAGCGACCAAAGGTAAAACCACCAATCTGTTTCAACACTTGGAGCACAATCACGTTACCGAATATGAACAGTGCATGGCTCAAAAAAGAAAAGAGACTGACAGGCGCCCAGCAACAAGTGCCTCTATAAAGCAGGTGTCGATAACGCAAACATTGACAAATGCTACAAAATATGAAAAGGATTTAAGAAGATGGAAAGAAATAACTGACGCCATTTGTTACCACATTGAAGGATATGGCTCCCATAGCTACAGTGGAGCACAGTGGGTTTAAACAACTCATTAAAACACATGACAGAAGACACACTGTTCCACCGTGATCATATTTTTCCCAAACTGCGTTGCCCAACATGTACCAAACAACTAGCTGCTGAACTGAAGTCTGTTAAGCAACAGGTGCCTTGAGACAGTATATTTTCCAGTCCATCACAAGTGAGAGATGATCGCGCAGGGCCTGAGAGATACTCTTTCTGCGTGGGAACTAACAGAAGAGAACCTCGTGGCCATTATGAAAGACAACTGCGCTAATGTTGTCAAAGCTGCACAGCTGAACGGATGGACATGGCAGCAATGTTTTGGACACAGGCTGCACCTGCAATCGGTAAGTGCACATCGCTTAAACGAAACAATGCTATAATATTCAATAATCTAGTTTCCATCTAAATGTTTTTTATATGACCTGTGTTTTTACTTTTATTTTCTGTGCTGAAACACTTTTTTACATGTGTTTGAAAAGGGGCTATATAAATATTAATTGTCCTTCAGCACACTAAATAATTACTGTGACTACAATAAAATAACATTACAATGTAAGAACGCTACATTGGGTCATCATTAGAGTAGAAATAAAAAAAAATGATGTGTTAGTAATCCTCTTGTATAAATTTATCTAGAGCTACAGTTTGTAAAATCTTAAGGTATAAGTGAAACCATCAATTGTATTTTTTTTGTGTGTGTTTATTTCAGAAAATGCAGTCAAAGATCAATGTGTGGTGCGGGCAATGATGGTGTGCAAAGACATTGTCGGTGCCTTTTCCTATAGTTGGAAAAAGCAGAAGGCATTAGTTAAGGTGCAACAAGAGCTGAACCTGCCTCAACACAAGCTGAAAACCGATGGGGATCAACGCAAATGATGACTGCAAGCGTCCTTGAGAAAAAGAAATATATTTCACAGGTACTCGCTGATTATAAAAAATCAAGGCATCTTATTCCATCTTGGGCTGACCTGGATGTCTTGGGGGCTGTCAACAGAGCTCTTTCCCCATTGATGGAGTTCACAGATGCCTGGTCAGGAGAGGAGTATGTGACCATTTCATTCGACCCCATTACAGAAGAGCTACTGGACACCGCCAATTTTGTTGATCCAAGATTTACACAGAAACATACATTTCTGCACACCATGTCCCCTCCATTCAGGAGAAAGTGAAAACGGAGATGGTGTCAGCAGCTGCAGTCCGCAGGGAAAGTACCACTGAGAGAACACAGTCCTCTAGGTCTTCATCAGAAACAAAGAAGCCAAAGAGGTCATTAGGACGTTTTTTCAAAGGAAGTGAGGCACCTCCTTCAACTGTACCCACTTTATCACTTCAGCAAACACTAGAAGCAGAGCTTAGCAGCTAGTTGGTGTCCTCCGTGCTGGATAATGAGGAAAATCCACTGGAATGGTGGGGAAAGCATCATGTACACTTCCCTACTCGAAGTAAGGTGGCGAAAATTTATCTCTGCATACCAGCCCCTAACTCCCCATCAGAGCGAGTTTTCAGGAGGAAACATTGTTACATGCCTCAGATCTTCCCTGAAACCTGCAAAGGTAAACATGCTAGTGTTTCTTAGTAAGAACCTGGAGTAAATACTTATTTTTATATGGCAATATTTAACATTTGTTTACAAGAGATACAAGTTATTTTCTACTTTTAAGATGCATTTAAGAAGTATTTACAATAATTTATTTTGTCTGCATAAAAGCTATTTTTTAAAGTTATTTATTTTCTACATTTTTAGGAAACTTTCTTTCAAGCAATGTTTGCTTTGATTTCAATTGTTCGAAATATGCAATAAATAAGCATTAATAGCTAACTGTGTTTCCTTATTTTAAAATCACAAAAGATAAAAGATGGGATTATGCATTTTTTCATTGGAAAAAATAACCGTGAGCATATTTACAGTATACGCCTTGCCAGTGACATATGAGGGCAAAAACACAACTAATAAACAAAAAAAAAAATCATCATTTTTTGTCAGTAATTATCTGTGTTCCACTGTTGCTTGTCATGCTCTGTCTTGTGTCATCCCCTGCTTGTTCCCTGTCTGTTCCTGTGGATGTTGGATTTCCGTTTTCGGATTAAGCTGTGTGTTTTTTGACTTCCCCTGTCTGGACTTTGCTTTACATTTTTGGATTCTCAGTTTGAAATACTTGACTTGGACTTGGACTTGTTGGAACTCTGTCACTCCCGTTGTTAATCTCTAGAACTGTTCCTGCTCTGCTCCTGTGTCTTGCAATTGGGTCCTCATCCTGTCCACACACCCCGACAATATGCTTATAATATTCAGCCTCACGTAAGAAAAGTCAAACCCTTTTATTTGTGTGAAACGGACTTGGGAGCAAATAAACAAATATAAAACACACTTCAAAATGGTAAGTAGGCTTACTATAAAAAAAACCAAGTAGTAGCCTGGCTTACAAAGCTTTTCAATCAGTCTCTGTAGGGTGATATAGTGATACGAAGGTTCTCCGCATCACCACAGCAAATGAAAAAGCAGCCTATTAAACATTCTATGGGATCTTCGACAGATGGTGAGTTCATCTCTTTTCTGGAACATAAACTGCTCCGGAGCAGGTTAGCAGTTCAGCATAAGTTACCATGGCGATCTACCCTGGTAAGAAGCGAACCAATGTCATGGTACTGAAAGCCCAGGGTCAACCCTAAAGTTATCTGGATAAGCTAAAATCCTGGGTCGTGGTACAGGCCCCTGTACTCTTTGGATTATTTGGCTCTGTTGCTATGTTTCTGGATTTATGTTTCGTTTTGGAACCTGCCTTCATTTGGACTTGCCTGTAGTAGTTCTCTGTATACTATATCATACAAACTGGATCCTGCTCTCACTAGTGTCTGCATTTGGGCCCTTATCAGTTTTACCTGTCACTGCACTCTGCCGACCCTGCTATGAAGCCTTGTATTTTTATATTAAAAATGGATCAAATGACTGTGTGTAATGTGAAAGGAGGCACTCAAAGTGATGAAATTACAGGCAATAATCATACAACTCTGCAGTTCCCCTCAGCTTTAAGGAGTGTCTTAGAGTCTTTCAGCTAACCTAATTGTTTGGTTTGGGCAACTTAATTGGTTTGGTTTAGTTTGTTTTCTTAAAATTACAGATAGCGATAGCAGCTTTGTTTTACACACCTACCCTATAGTGAATTTTTTGAGGAGCCAGTCAAAATCACTTATTTTGAATGGAAAAAACACAAGATGTGTGGTGTCCTTCAAATAAGTGGCACTCTCCGGATACATTACATGATGAGTTGTTTTGTTTCCAACATCTGCTTCATAGCCTTGGGTACGGCCTCGGTTTATTCTAAAAGATAAAGGGGGATACATATTTAATCTCATGTAGTTAAAGGACAATGATACAGTTTCAGAAATTGTCTGTGTAAACAGTTTTGTTCAAGCTTTTTAAAGGTGGCAGTAAGATTTGTATTTTTAGTAAAGATGAGATTATACATTCATGGGTTTCATTGAAGAGTGATATTTACCTAATGACGATGTCATGGAAATCTATCAGAGGTCCATATTTTGATCCCTTCAAATTAGCAGAATTCCCCACTACAGCACAAGTCCTGCAACGGTTAGGACTGGATTCTTCAACAGCTGCATTGGGTGGGAATATCTGAAAGAGCTTGTCCACTGTTGACTCGTAGAAAGTGAAGTTGCATTTTGAACCATGCAAGGTCTGAAACACAACAGAAAAACAACGTAAAATGTTTTTGGTATTAATCTTTGTCTGCCTTTTTTTTCCAGAAAAATGCAAATACATACCACCTTTTTTAAGTTCATATAACGCACATGTTAGCAAACAGCTTACTTACATTATAATTAACATTATAATTCATTATAAAAATTATCATTTTAATAACACTACAAAAACAACAGCATTCAACAGTGATTTAGCCTATGTAACACTCCTATTACATTCTAGTGTTCCATTTTTTAATACATCTGAAAAGAGACAGTACAGTGGCAAAACCAACTGAACAAACCACATGTAGGTTACACCGTAATACTAGAAACGGTTGAAATAATAATCTAATTTGTTAAATTTAGTTATGATTAACATCACATTTGCTAATGATTATTTAAGACGGCAGTGCATAGTAGACACAGTACATTCCACTGTCATGGAATAGCAAAAAAGACATTTTGAGCATATTTGAATAATGGGGAGATGGGTCAATGGGTCTCCCACCCAATATACAGTATATTTTGATTACAGCCTTGCCTTTCTCTATTTATACCTTTCTCATTTCTCTGTTTATACATCCTCGACTCCTTTTTCTAACCTCCTCGCCTTGCACGTAGGGAGAGAAATTAACCATTCGCCGGCTTCCTCAGTTGCTTGTAACAGCCATTCTGCTGCTTCCTATGTGAAGAAATCGGGTTGGATTTTCCACCATATCTACTGGCTTACGTAGGCTGGGACATTCACGAATGCTTTCTCTGGCCTACTGATTCTGAACTTCACAGTGACAACACCACAGCCTAAAGTGGTTTTTAGTGGTGCAAGGCAGCCAGCAACAGTATCTCACAAAAGTGAGGATTGGATGATAATTAAACAGTTAATGAACTAAATACTATAAATATTATAGAACTAAATATTATAATTAAGATTGTTACCACATTTTTTAACAATTACATACATTACTACGGATCTACCACTGTTTCCTTCATAATGTTCGATTTAGATTTATTGGTGTTATATATCGATACTCAGGTACACAGATTCTCCACCATCTCAGTCGCTGTAACTAACGTGACCCACATAATATACAATCTATGCAATCTAAAAACCGCACCGCTATTCGACACTGAAAACTATAATTACCCCTTTAATGGGGAGTCACCTTATTTCACCCACTCGTAACTCACCCGCTATTAATCAGAATGTTAATTTTATGATCCAGCCCCACCCATCCGGACATTGCTAACCTACATTCAATGCTAAAAACATCAGTAATATCAAGGTGAAATGTCATGCGGTTAGAACAAAGCCTTATGAGGCGCTACACAAATGGTGAAGGGCAGAGAGTTTGATCGCGTTTTTAATCATCTTGACTAACTAAAACAACTTATGAATACTGTAAAGCCCTGCTCCTGCCTTGTTTTATGTATTACAGCTGTGTGGCACGCCTCTTTTGGATATAATCAAGTGCCGAAAAGGATTCTACAAAGGATACACCGATGCATCCTAACTTATAGCTTCTCTGGCAAGCGTCCTCGCTCCCCGATGTGTATCATAGGAATTCATATGTCCTTTGAAATGGAGCAATTAGATTGATTTCTGTGTCACAGGCAGTAGGACAGAGGAGATAGGAAGCATAAAATGGAGAAAGGAGAACAGGAGAGGAGCGGGAGTACATGGAACGCACCTGCCTTTGTACACTTTCAGCCCAAATTATCATGGATCGACCCCCAGTTGTTGGCTTAGGGCTATAATGCTCTAATAAAGCATTTAAAAATACATTTCAAGGTGGCGAAGGCGTCATCTGCGGATAATTGTAATATAAAGGCCCTTTGTAATTAACAGTTTCTGATCTGGAAGTTTCTAATTGTGATCTGTATCATGATTCTATTCTATGAACTATTGCTACAGGTTTATGATATCTTGCAAAACATTTGTTTCCATGCAGGTAATGTTGGGGAGAAAGAAATCGCACAAAAGTACAACAATCCAAGTAAATATTAACTGCAAAAATATCATGTTATTAATGAGAAACTATTTGCTAACTAGGCAATAGGAAATTTATGTCCCCTACAATACTGCCAACTAACATGGATGTTTTTTCTTGCACCAAGTGCATGACTGCAATGCACTGTGTGTAATATGCACCATATCCACAGTGATCATTTTTGTTGACTGGCTCCCTCAGCCCCCCATGGGTAGAAGTTCACGTCAATTTTTCAGACAAATGAAATTTAGCCTTACAATGAGAGGGGTGAATCCCTTGTGGCCAAGTGCCGGGGGGGAAGTCAGCATGGTGAATAACTAATAAAACGCAGCCTTGGTTTGGTGCCATGTGTTTTTGCTTTCGGGTTTCTGTAACCTGAAATTTAACCTGGGCCTAACTGCACCTAGCTGTAAGCCTTCAGAATTACATATAACGGCTTCCTCTTGTGGTAAGGATAGCTTAGATTCTTCCTCTTATAGAAAGGAAACACAAAAAGTCCAAAATAGTTTGCCGCAGGGCTAGTCAAAGTCTCTAAAATGATTAACACTGAAACAGAGCAGCAGAAGCAGCAGAATATCTGTGTTGTGTCAGTTGACATTTACCTTCCACCAATTAAAAGTATCCTCTGAGGTTGTACTTTTTCTTGACAAAAAGAGTGTAGGGGATGCATTAATAATCTCCCTAAACCATGGATCACCCCCTGTTAAACATTTGGGACAGGCACAAAGGCTTGACATCTCGGATCCGAGGAAACATAAAGATAAATTCCATGTGAATCTAGACAGCAGTCCACAGGCAGCGGTACACAGTAGGGACATGAGAACCACTTTGGGACGCATCTTGGCAGCGTGACGTTCTTGAATGAAGAACAGAGGCAATCTGTGGAGACAGTATGTGACACTGGTGAGTAAATTCATGAATTAGGAAAACCAATCATCAATAAGCCAACAGTAAAACAAATGACTAGTTTATTACAGTAAGTGTGAAACTAATTGTCAGGCTGGTCTTTAGTAAAATGTATTTATAGTATAAACAATATAAAATATCAAACCGATATGTCATTTGGGGACAGCTCCCAATATTCCCTGAGATCTACAGTCCCCTCCAGAAGTTTTGGAACGGTAAGGCAAATTCCTTTGTTTTTGTTGTTCACTGAAGACATTTGGGTTTAAGATCAAAAGATGAGTATGAGACAAGAGTTCAGAATTTCAGCTTTTATTTCTTCTGAATTCAGTACTGAACTGCTGTATTTTAGGTTGCCATACAGTAATAATAGTGCCCATTAAGAAGGTTGCACGTCATTCCAACAGTTTATTCCATGTTGTGATGATTAGTATATCAAGATTTCCCTGTTTGCACTACCTGATCACTTGTGTGTCTGTATCTCTTCTTTAATTCAATTTTAGCAAGCCAAGCAGCAGGGAGAAAGACTGTCTGTAGTTCATGCGTTCTTAATCAAACACAGAGCTTTGCCCACTGCCTGCTTTTAAGCCTTCACTGCATGCAGACACTCGCACATACAGAAGAAGAGAGCAAAATTCATCTTTAATAAAAGTATTTTTGTGCCAACAGGTCCCTGTATGTATTTCATTATATAGCATTAGCTTGTTTCACTGTAGTGTAGCCTGTAACTTTGGTTGTGTTTAGGTGTAATTTTAATTACCATAAAAAGCTCTATTAAAAGAAACAAAAATCTGGACCTCACTAATTTCTAAACCCTGGTTAAGGCCCTGACTGCAATATTATTATTATAGTTTAACTAGTTGAAGAGGTTACAAAGGAAGTGTAAGATGAGGGGAAACATTATACATACAATGTAATCTATATACATTATAATAGTTTGAGCTGTGAGTCTTGCAGCCATGATACTTGGCTTGATTCAATCAATAAATTAACCTAAAAATATTGTTTTAAACATTTTTCAAATTTGAGCGTTCAACACATTAAAACTACATTTGTCGCTGTATGCCAGGTTAATTATAATAAATCCCACTTTCAGTTGAAATGTGTTGAGCTATATATTTAAAAAATAAAACATGTTTCTCTTACCTGACAAGAGATTAAACAAAAAAAAACGGCAAGTAAGGCAAGAAAGAAACTATGCAGTTGAGTAATCTGTGAGACAATGATCCACAATGATACCAATCTGCAGCAGACTACAAACTACCTGGAAGGGCGTGTTAGAGGGTTGGATCCATCCATCTATTCACTCATCCATATAACATATATATATCACGCATGTGTGTTTAATAATATATATACATAGCAGGTCTATGTGCTATGCTAATGCTTGTACTTCTTTGAATTCTTAGTTCTGTATGTGTTTGTAATTGTTAGCTCAGAAATTTATCAAATATTTATGTAGTGGGCAGGCCCACTGTGGGAAATCCATCCATCAACATTCAAAATGTCAGGACCATTGCGGGATTGTTGTGAATGCTGAGACCACATCTAATTTGATCAAACCACACCCATGAACGGTGCTCATGTTTGAGGTACATGAGCAAACGGACACTGTAGCAACACAAATAAAGTTGTCATCGCAATGACAATAACTGGTTAATTTCCTGTTGTGTGAATCCTGCTGTAAGGGCAATTACTTGTCCAAAGTAAATTTCAGACAAGAGTATCAGTCAGCCATAATACACGACTAGTGGATGCCCACTGACATAGGCTATGAACTCAAGGAAGGAGTTAAAAGCTGTGTTGACAATATTTTTGATGATGCAAATCTACTCTATTATCAAAAGTGTATTTTAACTGCACTAATTACAACTCAAAACGACAAATTATGAAGATGGCGACACAATAGCAACTCTGTGTGTAGCAGAGAGCTGGGAAAAATGCACAAGGGAGACTGTTGCCACACACACCTTTTCAGGAGTCAGGAACCTACCATGAAGGAGGTACACCAATTATATTTACAGGGAATGCCCACGGTAGATTGAGTAAGACCAACAGAGCCCTTACCAGTCCAGGGGCCTCATTTATAAATGGTATGTACAAAACAGGGCTGGAAACGTGCGTTCTTCCCAAGCAAAGGTTGTAATCTATAAAAAACAAACTTGATGGGAGAATGTGCGGTCTTCTAAGCAAACTCTGAACCATGCGTGTGCACATAAACTGGAGAAATGAGAAACGGCGACTCGCATGGCAGGATGATGAAACGGTTTGAAATGAATAGGCCTTCTATTGTGTAAAATAAATCAAAATATTACCTATTGTATGCTTAGAGCCTTGCTGAATAAACCAACACCCATTTGATTGATTGATTGAAATCTTCCAGCTTATGTCATATAAAACAAGTTCTCAGTAGCCTCGATAAGTGAGAAAAGTGTTTGTACAGCCTAAATAAATGTTTAAACACAAGTGGAATGGATTTGGTCCCCTCCAAAAGTATTGGATCGGTAAGGCAAATTCCTTTGTTTTTGTTGTTCACTAAAGACATTTGGGTTTAAGATCAAAATGAGACAAGAGTTCAAAATTTCAGCTTTTATTTCCTGGTGTTCACATCTAGATGTGTTAAACAACTCAGGACATATCACTGTTTGTATTAGACCACAGCATTCTTAGGTGAGCAAAAGTAAAGGAACAAATAATCTTAAAGTAAATAACATTTAAGATTTGGTGGCATAACCCTTGCTTGCAATAACTGCCTCAAGCCTGCGACCCATCGACATCACCAAACTGTTGCATTCTTCATTTGTGATGCTATTCCAGGCTTTTGACGAGAAGACACTGAAGACAAATCTGAGGTGTGTTTTGGCCATAATTAGAGCCGGTCGACAGTGGAAGCTGTTGCGCTCTATGTACAGGCTGGTAGCTGATCAATAGCTACATTTTATCCCATGTGAACTGTTTTGGTGACGCTGTTTATCAGACTTCTGAAACACAACACATACTACATTTGTGCTGGTCAATTGCTGGTTAGTTACCCCATGATGAACTTTTTATGGTACCACCATAGACTGCATAAAAGTGGAAGTAACAACCGTGACATCACCCATTGGTTTGTGGACTACTGTTTTGAAACCTTGAGTTTGGCATTTTGACCATCGCCATCTTGGTTTTTGGAACTACAAGTGGCCATATTCGGACGAGAGGGCAAATCTGGCTAACTTGGTTGGTAAGTTGCATCCGTCATTTAAGTTATATTGATTGGGATGCTAATTTGTACACAAACAAAATGTACTTACTGGAACAACTGTACAGCTGACTAGTGTGTCTTTTAGTCCAACCAACTGCTGAACAATCTTACTATATCTTTCACCGGAGGCTCAGCAATGTGAGCATAGCTAAATGTATTTGATAATAACAAAACAGTTCGTAAGCTGGACTGAATATTATAATGAGATTGTTGACACACTTTATAACAGTTAGGCCGCAGTAAGTAACATTACTGTAGTGAATGGTTCTTCTACTTTGTTGTCCTGCTCCGTTATGCTGCACTATTGAATATTATGTGGGTATGTGGCTGGTACCTGAGTATCCAGGGTGTGAACTACAGGGGAGCCAGGGGGAGCTTAAAGGAGTTACGGGGTCTCTAAAATATTGAAATATAGTATAGTTTAGGGCTGACCCTGAATAATCCAAGATTCGATGCTTCGATGGGCGGATCCTGATTCGACTGTCAATCTCACAGTCGAAGGATCGCAGCGGAAACAAGGATCATGCCATTTTGCCGATATGGGGGTGCTCAACGTGTGATTTTACATAAAACTACCAGTTTTCTCCCAATAAGTTAATACACAGCCTATTACAGTATACATTTCAACGTTTATTGCTGTAAAAAATATGTTAAATGCCTTTTAATATCTATTTTGAAAAGGCAGGCCTTACTTTTGGTCTCCCTAAATTGCAGTTGAGTGTTTTACACCATCAAGTATATCCTCATCCTATACTCTTTTATGACGTTCTTCAAGCATTAAATATGATCAACCCCAAAAAGGCACTGGGCCTAATTGCCTGGAAAATCAAATCAAAATATTTTAAAAAGGATGTTCCACAGGATCGGTTTTGGAACCCTTGCTTTTTGTAGTTAATATTAACAATGGCAGAGATGGCCTTTTCTAATCTGCAGACTTATTTTAAAAGTTCAGTGTGTAAGTTTTAGTGGCAGCTAATGGTGAGGGTTGCAAATTGCAGCAAGTGACTCACAGTGCATTTACATGCTCCTCGGATGGTCCCGTGTACCGTGTTGTGAAGTCGTTCTGACTTCAGCGTGTTCATGTGCTCTTAATTTGGAATGTGGAATCAACATGGACGCTACTACAAAGGTGTGTTGGATTAGCATTATCAGAGCGTATAAACAGCACGCAGACATCTAGTTCACTCTAAATGGAAAGCAAATTAACCGTTATAACCATATTACAAAGTGCATGTTTGCAATATATGTATATGCAGTATGTGATTTTGCACGAATCAAAATTCTGTATACTTCTTTATGTCCCACGTACACTTTATTACTCTTTTTGCAATAAAGATCTGAGGACACCACATTGATGCATCACTCACACCTCCCTTTCCAAGCGCTCAGGAGAAGCAACGGTGGCCGACTTGCTCTGTCGGCTCTTGTCCTAAATAATACGTGTGGCCCTCCATTTGTCCAAATTTCTCTTTTCTTACTTCTAATAAACCAGTCGACCACTACTACTAGTACTACTTGTTCTTGTTCTTTTCTTGTTCTTCTTCTTCGTGCGTATTCAACATAGTGACAAAACGCGCTCTGAAGAGCGATTTGTCCATTTGGGCTTCTGTGGATTACTTTTTTTTTAATAATTTGTAGAGCACTTTTCAAAAACAAGTTACAAAGTGCTTTAACAAGTGTAAAGACAATAATACCCAAGAGACAATAATACAAAAACAATACAAGATAAAAGCATGAAAACATTGAAAAGACTAAAATACATGTTTAAGATCAATATAAAATTAGTAAAATACAATAAAATAAAAGGGATAAAATAAAGTCAAATAAGATCAAGAAAGGCTCTCCTATAAAAGTATGTTTTAAGAAGGGACTTAAAAGAGTTCACTGACTCAGCTGACCTGATTTCCTCAGGCAGGCTGTTCCAGAGCCTCGGGGCCCTGATAGCAAACGCTCTGTCCCCTTTAGTTTTCAGTCGAGACTCTGGAACAGACAACAGACCTCTGCCCGAGGATCTCAAGGTACGTGCTGGTGCGTATGGGACTAAAAGTTCAGAGACAGTTGTTTGTGGCAGTGAGGCAGAGATCTGTTCAGTGAGCGGTGGTGTGTCCAGGTGTGCTGCATGAATGATTAGTCTTGGTGGCGCAACATGGCAAAGTCCATGTAAGAGGTATATGTAGATAGAAATGGCTTATGTAAGGTTTTTATACACCACTAAAAACATAGTTATGTACATTATATTGCATTTCTGTCAATATATCCTCCTAAATACACACACTGAAACTTTAACTCCCTGCAACATGCCCTATTAAATCTGTAATTGTTTTTTAACTGAGCTAAAATTAAAACTATCATTTTCTCCCCTGGGCGAACAAAGGTTCCAACCCGCTCTATTATTGCTCTTGATGGTGTCTCTATTCAGACCGTTGATTACAAATACTTGGGAATTTATATAGACAAGTCTTTGAAACAACATATTGCATATCTCACAAAGAATTTTCATTTCTTTAAATTGGTTTAAATAAAGGATATGGTCACTGCTAGCTGCAGTTGCTTCAATAAATTAACATGTTAATGTACTGTATTAAGTAAGGTATTGTTGTTGTAACTGTAGCTGTCATGGTCTGATGTTGTTGTTCCTGTTATGTGTCGGATTCTGCTATTTGACCCTGTCTTGGCTAGGTATTACTTATAAAATAAAGTAGGCTTTAATCTTACCTAGTTACATTAAAGGTTATATACACATATATAGTCTGTGCAAGAGTTTTAGGCAGGTTAGTTGAGGAAGTTAATGGTTATTTATTCTTTAGCCTGATTAAATATTACAGATGGCTAATAAATTGAATGAAAGACCAATATGAGTTGTCTACGTATGGAGTCAGACCACGAGCCTCTCGAACAGCTTCAGTGCTCCTTACCAAGTCTGTGGAACTCTACTGAAGAGATCAATACCATTATTCCACAAGATATTCTCCCATTTAAATACACAACCATCATTTTTAATCAAGTAATATCAAGATCTGTTTTGCAAGAGGGACCTGAGGACAGCAGCTGTAGCATTTTATTCATATAATTTTCATAATTACCAAACAATTCAGTGAGACTTGGTGCATGGAAGCATCTGCATTTGATATGTTTCTCCACTCTTTAATTCTGGTTTTTCCTTTAATTTGTCCCCCAACTGTATTTGTGGTTAGTGCGCTCAGCCAGCTCTTTCCATCAATCATAAAGCAGCAAAACCAAGTCATGGCTGCACAAGCCTCCTCTACAGTACTTATATTCCCTAGTAAATGGTGCCACCCAGCCATGCCTTTACTGTGAGTATTATATGTGTCAGCTGATGCTGATCAGTTAATGAAGGTGAGCATGATTTCAGTAGTCTCCCTGAAACATCTAAATGGTGTTTAATGTTTTGATTCCCCTCAACAAAACATTGTAGAATCATCCCACTAAACAAATAGGCCTAAGGTGTCACAGACAATATAAACACGAGCCGGCTGACTGACCAAACTGGGTCAACATGGCTCCTATCACAGCTCTCTGGGCGATTACAGCACCCGCTGTCAGCGCTGCCTTGGCCATAGCATGATTATACACACATAATCAAAAAGTAGTTATCAGCCAAGGAGTGATTTAAGCAAGTGTCAGCTTGTGCAGGCGCTGTACTCTGCTTTGGGGATAAAAGCTGCTCCATTGTGCTGGCTCTTTTTATACACTTATCTCTTGGCCACGAGGTAATTAAGAATTGGGAGAAAAAAAAATCATTCACCAGAACTTGCAGGGTTCCATAAGTTTCTGCTCTTCGGTCTGCTTAAAAACAAACATAACAGAAGGAGAAAGCAGACGGAGGGACATGGGCCTCGTAAATCCTTTTTGTCCCCTCCTGCTCTCTATGATCACTTTTACTGTGTTTTAATGCAGCCAAATTCACCATGTAATGTTCAGGTATCAACTTTGATTGTGGCTAAAAAAAAATACTAAGTTGACCAGCAGTCATTTCCAAGCTGCTGTGCCACAGAACCAATAATTGTTTTACAATCAGACAAAATAAACAGAAAAAAGAATGATGGAGCAGCTGTTATGTGACATTTAAAATTTATGACGGAGAAGGTCAGAGCCAACAAAAGTTTGTTATATTTAAGTACAGCCATAAAGCATTGGTTACCACATATAAATGAGCTGCTGTAGAGCTTGTAGAACATTAAAAGCAATTCTAAAGTTCTAAATATAGAATGGTATAGGTATAACACATACATTTTACACATATTATATATGTGTAAAATGTGTGTTATATTATGTATATATTATATATATATTATTATATCCAGGGGCACCGCCAGGAAATATTGGGCCCCATGACAAAAAATCTAATTGGGCCCCCTATGCGCAGCTGTTGTCACCACATCTGTAGGACCCAACTGTCCCATCAGAAGCGTTACATAACTCTAATTAAAGGCTTGCAACTGTCTTGCTTCTTGTAATTCAATACTAGTACATTTACTGCTGGTGATTTGTACATGCAAGTCTGCATACAGTATGCAGTTCACTATTTGATGCAAGATTAAAAGCCTCCATAAAAAATGTCCATAAGGCAATCTTTTACAGTCTCAGTGTATTTTTATTGTAAAATTAAGAGATAAAATTCTCTTAACATTAACACCTATGTATAGATGCCATTTAACGGCCATAATTTAATCTAAATGAACGTATCAAACTGGATTATTTTAGTATGTAACATACTATACATGCAGGCTGTGGTAAGCTACTCACTGTTTCCAGCTGTCCAGCATCCAGTACAGACAGGAGGTTGTTTTTATTTTATTTCATAATTTCTTTTTTGTTATGGTAAAAAGAGCAAGAGAGACAGAGAAATCCCCCACAGCCTCCCTGGAATGATGCTAAATGGCATGTCATTAACACAATGTTGCTCACCTTCTTCACTGTGACAGGGAGGCTACAGATATGGGGAAACTGGGGTGCTAGTCTGTAGCTAGCTAGCTTATTTCACTGTGGACATTAAGCCAAAAGGTTAACACCACTCACAGACTAAAGGCTGCCCACCTTTCTTGGTGAAAAACTGGGTTATAGAGTGACATCCTGTCCTTTGTCTTTCCTTTCTCTCTTTCCTTTTTGATTACCAGATTTTGGTTTACTAGGCAACATTGTGATCACTGTGTTTCTGGCGAATCCACTAACTGCAACTAAACACCGTCACTGATGAGTACGCTAAGGCAGGACCAAACAATTTCATGTCAATATGGATGTATACTTTTTGGTCAATGGGGATATTTAACTTTTACTGCCAAAAACAAGTAAAAACAAAGAGATATTATTATATAAAATATCTATCTATCTATCTATAAAATTGTATATTAGTTTTTTCCCAATTTTTGGGGCACTTGTCAGTCAGGGGCCCTTGGAATTGTCCTAACCTTTCCCCCCTATATGGCGCCCCTGATTATATCTATTGTCTTTTATTAGATGCAGAAGCAAAACTCACTCACAAAAGTGACAGAAATCACTGTGGTGTATGTAGCCTATATGTAAATTTTTTTCTACATTAGAGGTTTTTCCATCTAATTAATCCAGACCCTTCCTGGCAGTTTGTGGTTGTTATGTTCCAACTATCCAATAAGTTTCTTTTGCATATTACAAACGGCCTTGTCTGAAGTCTCCTTCTGGGTCCTGTTATAACACGGCTCAAAGGTCCTGACAAAATCAGGAAAGACACAATGGCAGTAGTACCAGGTGTTTATTAGAACACAAAATAAAGTGAAATATCACCTCAACTATGGGATGCGTTAGTCAACAGCATCAGTAGTGTAGGTGTGGATGTGTGAAAATGGTGTCAAGTGTTGTGGTGTAAAAGTAAAACAAAGAATTTAGCTGCTGGTGGGGAAGATGAGAGAGCCAACACATGGTGTCACCAAGTGTGCATTATGGACCGTTAAAGACCCTGAATGTACTATATTTCTACATGCAGGTAAAGAGAAAAGTAAGTGGGGGCCCTCACTGACAGAGGTTCTCGACTCCTATCCAAAAGAAATTTTTCCTGACATTAACTGTTTATTTCAGATTCTCATTATGCTTTTGATAACAAACAGCACATTGAGCACTTATTTCCAATGTCAACTGGATCAAAAAAAAGAAAGCAAAGGAGCAAGCCAAGTGACATTATAAAGCCGCTGAATTGTAAATGGACTGTACTTGTATAGTGCCCTAGTCTTCCAAACACTCAAAGCTATATGTTCCATTCATCCATTCTCACACAGATAGCAGAGGCTACTATGCAAGGTGCCCACAGCTTATAGTTCTCTAACCTTAAAGGAGACCTCTTATGCTTTCCTACAATGTTACAATGTTGGATGTTCATGTTAAACATGGCCAAAGCTTCAAATAATGAGGTTAAAGTATTTAAAAGAAATCCTTGTGTGTCAAAACCTCAGATTTCCTTCTGTTCTGAACACAACTGCTTTTTATACCAGCAAAAAATGAACTTTGTTTGACGACAAAGCCAGGTAACATGCTTCAGATGTTGGCCAATCATAAGATAGTGGGCTTACATAAAGGGCCGGTACTTTGAATCAGCCCCTTTTCCCCTGCACAGTACCAGCTCGACTCGGCTCGACTAAACTCACCTTAGTTTGGTTTTCCATTGCGGAAAAGTTGGACCTGTACCTGCTTAAAAGGTACTTTTTTTTGTATCACCTCCATCGAGGTTCAAAGCGAGCTGAGGCGATACTAAAATGTGACGTGAAAACACAGCAGACCGCTGACTGGTCAGAAAGAATTGTCACTATTCACTGCATCATCATTGCACGTGCCTGACAGAGGCCAGCAACAGAAATGGTGTTTGTTTATTCAGAAAAGCTTTAAGCCTATAATACTCAGAGGTAATATTTCAACGGCACGTTTCCAGCCCTGTTTTGTACGTATGTGCTGTTTATAAATGAGACCTCTGATGTGTTTGTCTTTTTTTTCACAGCAGGAAACTTACAAAACGTTGTCATATTCTGCCTAAATACGTCAGTTGTGACTGATTTTAAGAGACATTATCATGCTAATTTATTATTTAGGCTTTTCATATTATAGTTGGCCCTGAGATGGACTCGCGACCTGTCAAGGGTGTACCCCGCCTTTCGCCCGATGCCAGCTGGGATAGGCTCCAGCCCCCCTCAACCCTGTACGCAGGATAAGCGGTTGACGATGGATGGATAGAAGGTATTATAGCTGTACTGACAATAACAAGAAAATTAACAATAGTATTAATGAAATCAACAATATAAATAATATATGACCTAATCATTTTATTTTATAACTTTTTATAGCAATAGTAACATTTTAGAAGAAATAATTAAGAACTATTAGCGATTCAAAACATTTAGTAAAATAGGTGTAATCTGCAAGTATCTTCATTTCAACACTTTAACACTATTATGAATCCCTTGGCCGCAAACAATTTCAAAGTTGTTTCCCTTCACATAAATAGACATTTCCACTATAAATTGATGCAGAAAATGCAGACATTTGGTCCAGAAAAAATCTGTATAAAACAGGTTTAATACTTAAAATTGTCTGGGGATGGACCCCGAGAAATATGCCATGACATGCCTGCACACATCAGTGGAGTGATGACGTCCTGACTTCCAGTTGTTACAGTAAGAAGTATAAGAGCACCCTCTATGTTTAAACATGTGTAATGGCTGCTTGTTGGGCCTAATTTTAAACTCTTTCATCCATTACACAAAAAGATGTGGTATTCTAAATTGAATTTCATAATTTCTTGGCATTCTGAATCCTCTTCATTCCGGGAGGACACACCTTTGAAATCTTTGCAGTTTAACCATTTTATCAAGCCATTTAATTTGTATGTTGAAACCCTGCATAGTTCTGATAATTTTTCTGTCTGAGTTGCAGTACAGTACTTACAACTATTGTTCCTGTGGAGGTCAAATGCACTTATTGTATTATTATTATTGTTTGCTTTAGACAAAAGCTTGAGCACATTTCAAAACTAAATTACAACTTTACAGTAAAAACCAAACACGTTCATGACCTAATAAGTTTGTTTCTTGTAAATTTACCTTCTGTAATGTTGAATGTTTTTTCTCAGCATATTATGCATTTAACCAGACCAAATAGTCATGTAAAAAAAAAAAATCAATGGTCTACACATTGTAACACGCTGCCATTTTCAAATTTTAGAACTTAAATAGCTGGCAAAACATTCAGTGAGAAGTTACTATTCTCATCGCCTTTGTGTTTCCATTCTACATAATATTTTCTCCTGTTTTCAGCTTAGAACAGTTGTTGTCCTACATTTCTGTGGATGTGATCAATTTTCACTTCATGTATAATCTCACTGAATCAGATTGAATAGTTTAAAAAACAAGATCATTCACATTCATTAAACATTTTTTAGTTCTGTACTTTCCCTCAATAGAAATAGGTTAGCCACTCACAGTTTCAGTCTACCACGCTTTAATGTGTGCAGCTGGGTAATTACTCTTCTCATTCTTGTTTTGCATGATAAATTATTTGCTATCTAGGCTTGAATAGTTTAAATGCATCTTTTGTTGCTCAGCTAGCTCCTCGATAATTCCATACTCATGACTTCCAGGATGTATTCCAGTTTTAAACTTTGTGTCTTTGAGTTTTTCCCAGTAATTCCAGTTTCCATTTTTGTCTGCTCTGTAACCGAACACATGGACCTTGGAGAAAAGTAAAAAAAAAAACATCTATTAACTAACACAATCACATAATGTATGAAACATTGCCTTTGCGACAAGTGCCACAACTTTCAAGATGTTAATTTTGTAATCACACTACATGAGCAGTACTGGCAGCGGGACTACTGAGTGGGCCACAGCATTCAAACTGAACTGTCTATCAAGCCAGTCAGGCCACGAGTCTGGGTTAGCCAATGCAGGTCTGGCTAAGCAGCAGAGCTCTTTGCTGAGGTTTCAATGGTGGTTTAAGGGAAGTTTGGGCTCAGTCGATTTGTGATGGCACAGCCTCATACCCATTAAAGGATCTAATTATAGGTCAAAATATAATTTAATATGAATGCTGGGCCTCCATAGAAATGTTCAACCAACGTTTGGCCCATTTCACCATGTCTATTAATAACAATGAGTAACATCTGAAGAAAGCTCCATCAATAAAAACTTTGGTAACTTGATTATTTCAGTTATTTCCACTTCAGAAGGAGAAATTGGATGATTCTTAACATTATTATATGTTCCATTTCTGAACTTTTCAAACTGTTTAAACAATGAAATTGCTAGCAGGTAAGTGGATGAGCCCCATTCATTCTCACAGGTTTTAGGCGCCTCCTCTCCTCCTCCTACTTGCTCTCATGTTTGCTAGTTCCTAAGAGCTCAAACTGGCAGGGAAGCCTGTCCTTAACACACCCTGGATGGAAGATTAGCTGTTTCTCATATCTCAGTGTCTGCGCTGCTGTCCTGTAGAGCTGTATATTGTGTTTAGGCTACATCCTAGATGGTATGTTGCAGGTTAATGGTGCTGGGATGTGTTACTTTCCTTCTACTGGACCTGTATTGAGCATGGGGAATTAAGCCAACTACACTGTCATTACTTTTTGCCTTCCCTACACAAAGGGAAAACTACCTCTTGTACTGGCACTGACTAACACTGTTTGTATTGGATGTAAATTGTGTGCTGCAGGATTAATTGCAGCATGAATGTTAATTCCTAGGGACACTCTGCTAAGTGACAGGCACAAGTTGTGGTGACTGGTGTTCAGAAGATGGCGCTGTTTGTTGACTTTGGCCCATAAGCCTACAGAGCCTTTCAGAGGGGATGGTCTGGTGAAGTAGAATTGTGGTTCACATCGCTGGGTGGCCATCTCTCTCAGTAATCTTTGATAGTCACTGGGATTTATTTATTTATAAGGCTATTACTGAGTCTTGTCCCCCTTACATTACTTCATTGCTGTCCCTTAATGTGGGCCCTTCTGGAACACGCTCAAATAATTTCTCTGAGCTTGAAAAATCCATTTTTTCTTAACCTGGAACAACATGCAGAACAATCTAAAACTTTCCTTTTTTCATTTAAGGGTAATTAAAATGTTCAATTCAAGAATTCCATTTTATTTCACTTCCAGCTGTTCTTGTTTTAGTTGATTCATTTGCATTCAATTTTAATAAAAACTTTATTTATTCTTAATATTCTTTTTTACTTCTACTTTTTATTGCCACATACCTAAGTTTATAATTTGTTTTTCATGTTGTCTTTGGTTGTTTTGGCTATATTTCACATATCTGGCTCAGCCCTTTCTGACTTGATTGACAGCCAAATAATAATGTAATTGTCATATGTAGGGTTTAGGTCAGAGCTGTGAGATTGTTTTATTGTCTCACTTTGTTGCCGTTCCTCTGCTCTCCTTGAATGTTCATGCAAGGCCGGGAGAGGATCTCTGTTCCCCAAAACTTAGAAACCTGGACTATCTAAACCATTATTCATCCCTTTGCTCTGGGACAGATGCCAGAAGCTGCCCTAAGCGGCAGGTCTCTGGACCAGCTGATTTTCTGTTGTAGTACTTCTCTGTCATTCTCTTTTGATTAATAAATAATTCAAAGACAACAGTTTGTTGTAACTCAATTATTTGCTCAATCCCTCACCAGCGATATACAATTTCCTCGACACTTACATGATGTCTTATTTATTTAATATTGAACACATTAGAGCTAAATACTGGGGAGTGGGGAGAAAGAAATTGATAGAAAATCAATAAAGATCTGACTCACTTTCCAGTAAATCCAGTAGAGAAGGCCTTGATGAGCCACTCGAGATCTTGTATCTTGAATGGAAACAGCACAAGATGAGTGTTGTTATCCAAGTCCACGGCACTCTCTGGATACATGACATGATGAGTTGTTCTGGTCCCGACATCTGCTTCAAAGGGTTTTGGTAGGACCATGGCTAATTCTACAAAACACAAGGGGATTTTATTTTATATGCCACAATCACTGACAGAAATACAGTACATTAGGAGACTGCTTGAATTTTAACATTGAGGAAAAAACGTTTAGGCTGTAGCCTGGTACACACAATGGTTTTGGTATCTAATTTCCCAGTTCATGACAACTGTGCTGGGAGTGAATTTTTATATAACTCACCCGTTTAAATCGTATTAAGGTTTACAGTGCATAATTAAGAGCTTCGCAATCCTTAGCTGAAAGATTTATGATGACATCACTGTTACACCAGTCATGAAATATTTTGTTTAAAATGTTGTTTAACTAAAATAAAAGTTGGGACAACAGTGATGATGAAGTTATAATTGTGTTTCACTTCCTGATCCTGATCTGATAACTGCAGGCTGAGAGACTGTTCCAGCAACTTACCTTCCACCAGTTGAAAGCATCCTCTGAGAGATTGTATTGCGCTGACAAAAATGGTTCAACAGATGTGTTGAAACGCGGCATAGACCACAGATCATCTTCTGATAAGCATTTGTCACAAGCACAGGGGTTTGTGTCCTGGAGCTGGTTGAAGTATTCTGAAAACCCTCTTGAAACATGTCCTCTCAACACACAGATGCCAGTCACACACAGCAGGACAACGAACATCCTCACTTTTGTCTTCATCTTGGCTGTGTGAACCTTGTGATTCCAGTCTGTAGACAAAGAGTGTGGTGAAATATGTAAACTGTCGTATTGTTTATTTTAGGCTATAAAGCCAATAAAGCAGACTGGTAGTGGAGAGCTCATATACATTATGAGCACATCATTTTAATATCAGGCAAACACAGGTGCCAGTCATTATGAAATGAACATCACAGTGCGTTATTTCTTTCATGAGGACTGGTTAAAGATTGAGTATAAATGCAAAACATTATTCTTAATTAACTTTATAATTACAAATATGGTTATCAATGATAATAATAATAATAATAATAATAGTACACTCAAAAAAATAATTTGTTGGACTTACTTAATCCAGTTATGTCAACAATTTCCACCTAACTGAGTTGTGTTAGATTTAATTAAATAGTATTATTAAGATACCAATAACTGACTTATGTGCAACCAACATGAATGCCACTCAGGGCAGCCGTGGTATTTTGGTGCTCTCTGTTTGTTTTGTTTACGTTTATTAACTTTGCATTCTGCTGTGATACCCGGAGCCCTTTCACCAGAGAAGAGCTCATAAACATCAGGGGAACAACGCTAGTGGATTTAATTCCAACTTTTCTTGTGTCATCAGTGGATTATTGGACATTCTGGTCAAGGCTTCACTTTCCGCTGTTCATGCGGTGAGACGCTGGAGGAGGGGGAGAAGGTCCGACTACGCCGAAGAGGACACCGCACGCCGCTACCGGGAATATTTCTCACTGTGCAATAAAATGGACGAACTTTGGCTACTGGTGGGGAAAAATAGAGACTTTTATTCATCTTTTGTTCTGTGCTTCACCGAGACGTGGCTGTCTGGATCAACAGCGGACTCCGCGCTGCAGCTGGCTGGCTTTTAAGTCTAGAGCGGACCGCGACATGGAACTCTCTCTCTTGGTTGTATACTGACTTAACTCACTTACGTAAATCTAACTTAACTGCTGGACATCCCTTACTCAACTGCATTTGGTAATGCCAACTAAACTGGACTTTGTATGATGCTAGACATTTTAAATGGACTTAATAAACCTGATTATGTCAACAATTTCCACACAGTGTAGTTGAGTACTTAAAATAATGGATACCTATAAAGACTGATTAGTATCAGCATATCAATCCACATTTTCCATCTTCTTCACAATGTTTTACAATGTTCACAAAAGAGGAAATAAATTGAAAATGGGTCCCAATTCACTCTTCCCTAAGACGGCTACCTCTGAGGCTGGTGATTTTCTATGTTCTTCATATTGTCAACAAATTCTATCAAAACCAAACCAACAACAATGGGATTCTTTGGCACAAAGGAATAAGACATATCAGGCTTTGGAAACTTACTAAA
>NC_060158.1:24640535-24645670 GCF_021292245.1 Micropterus dolomieu | reverse complement strand
ACTTATGTGCAACCAACATGAATGCCACTCAGGGCAGCCGTGGTATTTTGGTGCTCTCTGTTTGTTTTGTTTACGTTTATTAACTTTGCATTCTGCTGTGATACCCGGAGCCCTTTCACCAGAGAAGAGCTCATAAACATCAGGGGAACAACGCTAGTGGATTTAATTCCAACTTTTCTTGTGTCATCAGTGGATTATTGGACATTCTGGTCAAGGCTTCACTTTCCGCTGTTCATGCGGTGAGACGCTGGAGGAGGGGGAGAAGGTCCGACTACGCCGAAGAGGACACCGCACGCCGCTACCGGGAATATTTCTCACTGTGCAATAAAATGGACGAACTTTGGCTACTGGTGGGGAAAAATAGAGACTTTTATTCATCTTTTGTTCTGTGCTTCACCGAGACGTGGCTGTCTGGATCAACAGCGGACTCCGCGCTGCAGCTGGCTGGCTTTTAAGTCTAGAGCGGACCGCGACATGGAACTCTCTGGCAAAACAAAAGTTGGAGGTGTCTGTTTTTACATTAACAGTGGCTGGTGTAACGATTTGACAGTGATTCAGCAACACTGTTCTCATGACCTGGAATATTTATCGATACATTGTAAGCCATTCTACTCCCTAGCTAGAGTTTGCTAGCTACTTTCTGCTCGGTGTTTAGATCGCACCGCAGGCCAACGTGCAGGAGGAACAGCGTAAGCTGGCCGCTCAGATACTGTGGGTAGAGCAGACATTCCCGGACTCCTTAGTTATTGTTCTTGGTAACTTTAACAAAGGAAACCTCAGCCATGAACTCCCCAAATACAGACAATTCATAAAGTTTCCAACCAGAGAGGGGAACACTTTGGATCACTGCTACACCACAGTAAGCAGTACCTATCATGCCGTCCCTCAAGCTCCACTGGGACACTCTGACCACGCCATGGTTCATGGTTGATTCCTGCATACAGACAACAACTAAAAATCTATAAACCTGTGGTGAGGACATCAAAGCAGTGGACCAGTGCAGCTGTAGAGAATCTCCAGGCGTGCTTGGACTGCACTGACTAGGATGTTTTCAGGACTGCTCCCAACAGTCCGGATGAGTATACAGAGTCTGTGACGTCCTACATCAGCTTCTGTGAGGACAGCTGCATTCCAACACGGACCAGGGTGAGTTATAACAATGACAAACCCTGGTTCACAGCTAAGCTGCAGAAGTCCGAGTTAGTTCTGTTGAGGAGAGCGGACATTCGCCAGGTGCATTGAAGGGAGCGCAGTACGAAATCCCCGCTGTCTCAGCTTAACCAGCGCGCCTGCACGTTTTCCCCTGCGCCGTTTCCAAAGGATCCCAAACAGAGCTGCCGCTCCTCCAACTAGTAACTCCGGGAAAGTTCCAGGGTCAATAAAGAGCGGTGGAATAGTATGAGCAGTTGAAAGTCCAATGTTTAAGAGCTCTTCTCTGGTGAAAGTTACCAGAGAGGGACGGCAGAAAACAGCGTTAATTAACACAAAAAGCACTATGGAGCATAATCCCGAGGCGGCCATCTGCGGCACCATCTTGGTTGTATACTGACTTAACTCACTTACGTAAATCTAACTTAACTGCTGGACATCCCTTACTCAACTGCATTTGGTAATGCCAACTAAACTGGACTTTGTATGATGCTAGACATTTTAAATGGACTTAATAAACCTGATTATGTCAACAATTTCCACACAGTGTAGTTGAGTACTTAAAATAATGGATACCTATAAAGACTGATTAGTATCAGCATATCAATCCACATTTTCCATCTTCTTCACAATGTTTTACAATGTTCACAAAAGAGGAAATAAATTGAAAATGGGTCCCAATTCACTCTTCCCTAAGACGGCTACCTCTGAGGCTGGTGATTTTCTATGTTCTTCATATTGTCAACAAATTCTATCAAAACCAAACCAACAACAATGGGATTCTTTGGCACAAAGGAATAAGACATATCAGGCTTTGGAAACTTACTAAAGAATTTACTTGTTAAATGGTAAATTCATTGTTGCTTTTGGTCTTTCGTAGGATTTGTCAACAATTTGAAAATTATAGAAAATTGCCAGTTTTATCTTTCAACTCTATCATAAACATCAGCTTAACTGTCACAAATGTTTAAAATCTCAACTTGTTTGACGCTAAATTGTACACATTTTATTAAAACTCCTAGATTAATTGAAATTAATTGAAATTATCTTAGAATTTTACAGTTTTAGTTGTAGTAAAATAGATTTGACTGACTGGAAAAAAAAAAACTGAATTTTTGCAATGAAGAGCATTTCTAATTAGCATAACCAGAAGAACCATCTATATGTTAACAGTAAATCAGTGTTATATGCCATGTAGGAAATGCTCCTACAGTGTACAGAGTTTTATTACATTGACAATGCAAAGAAAAATTCCAAAAGTGCACCACATTTAGCTTAGGAACGGACATTTTCAAGAACAGCACTACTTGTTGAAATCAACATGTCATGCTAAATATATCACACCAACACCAACTTAAAATTTGCACATTCATTTGGTGCCTGTCTAAAGCTCACACAGTCTATCGCTGTATGTAGGGCTGCAGCTAACGATGATTTTAGTATTCGAAGCTTCGACAGATTATTTCTACGATTCATCAATGCGTCATTTAAGAAGTACTTTTGCTTGGCAGCGGTGCCCCCCGTAACAAGATCAGCTGTGCACGTTTATAGGTGATAGATATGTATTAGTAATTTCGGAAATTCATAGTGTGTCATACAGCAAACATCAGACCAACAACCAGACAGCTGCTTTACAAACACAAACATCACCCGAGTGCTATACAAGTTGTACTACAGGCTCGTCCAGACTACACAACTTTCAGCGTCGGCCGATGGCCGTGCAGTTCACACAACTTGCCGTAATATGACGGCAGTCTTGAAGTTGTTGTGGCGTTCACACTACGTGACTGATCGTGACAGCGGCTACGGCACCCGACGCTGGTTTCCAAACCACTTTTATCAAGAAAACACACGTGAAATGTGAAACAGGAAATGAGCGATCCTGCACACGAAACAGCTGTTGTTTGTTATTATAAAGATAAAAGTTATAAAGACAATGAATCTGGGTGAAAGGATGGATTAGCACACGCATGTAGCAGGGATTGTCTGAGCTACAGAGACAGCTGCAGGTGTGTTACAAGCTGCAGCTCCTCGACAGCCAGTTAACTCCTGACTGTGAGGTTACAACTCACGGCCCAAAGAGGAGAACAACAAACGCACGTGTGCACATTTTCAGCTGAGATCTGCGGCTTATTTTGGCTTCAACTCAACAATCAATCATGATTTCAGTTAAATGCTAAAGTTGCTGTTACTGTTACCTTGTCTGTGGCCCGCTGGCACAACATAGGGGCTTTCTGATAAGGCGCCGTTGTGCTGTTGCCTTGGCGACATAAGTTTGGTTTTACGGTGGACAGACGGTAAGATTACAGAGTTGTTTTCTTTAACTTGAAATAATCCCATACTTTCTTTTTTGTCACTCGCTGTTTTCTCTCTCTTCCTCCACAGCTCCATCATAATCACGTGGTGTTCACAGCGTAAACGCGATGTGTGACAGTAATAAATGTCCCTGCGAAACACTGTGCTCTATAGTTACATAGATTAAACGAAGCATCGATGCAAACAATTTGTGTCGAAGCATTTTAAAATATATTATATATATAATAACTAAATGCCAGAAATCACAAAGGGAAAAAAAAGATGCTTCGAGAATCATTTTGTAATCGCATCGCTGCCCTCTGAACCATAATCAAATCGTGAGATTCCCACCCCTACTAACTGTGTATTGTGTGTTTGCCCAAAAAATTAATGAGTCACACCGCTGCACTGGGTGACATGTACATTGCAAAGAGTTTGGTCACATTAGTTTGTTTACAAACAGCTACAAATAGTACACACAGCGATCAAATTATCAGTCTCCGAAGAGTAAAATACTTACAAGGGACTCCCTTATGAGGTTTTCAGGGTCTTCGCTGAGGTCAGTTCGCAGGCTCTTCTTGGTTCAATGGCGTCATTCTGCAGCAAAGAACAAGGGAAATGTGTAAGAGGGGTTATAATATCATTGAATTGCACAGCAATTAACAGAGATGCATCACTGCCCAAGCAAACTGTTAGGGCTCCTAAATTTCATGCTTGCTTCTTCTTTCCATTCTTTAAGTTTACAGCTAGTGTTTGGGTATGATATTACATGAGAAGAAGCATATCTGAAAGCAGCACAGAATGGCTGACAGCTGCACTGCATTATATTATGTTAGATTTTAAATTTTCAACGACAAATGTTTTAAGGTCTACAGGAACACAATATGGGTTAATGAGTTTGGCATCAAGTAACTCATCACTCTCTGTAAAACATGCATCTCCCAAAGTACAATTTAGTGAATCTGCTGTGTAATTTTTCACAATTCCAGCTTTGAAATCGTTCAGCGTATGTACAGTGGGGGAAATAAGTATTTGACCCCTTGCTGATTTTGCAGGTTTGCCCACTTACAAAGAATGCAACGATCTATAATTTTAATCATATGTACATTCTAACAGTGAAAGACAGAATCCCAAAGAAAATTCCAGAAAATCACATCATATGAATTTATAAAAATTGATGACCATCTGATGAGGAAAAACAAGTATTTGACCCCCTATTTTGTAGAAAAGCCATTATTGGCCAGCACAGATGTCAAACGGTTTTTATAGTTGGTGACAAGGTTTGTGCACATTTCGGCAGGGATGTTGGCCCACTCCTCCCTGCAGACAGCCTCCAAATCATTCAGGTTCCGAGGTTGTCGCCTGGCAACTCGAATTTTAAGCTCCCTCCAAAGATTTTCAATTGGATTCAGGTCTGGAGACTGGCTAGGCCACTCCAGAACCTTGATGTGCTTCTTCTTCAGCCACTCTTTTGTTGCTTTGGCGGTGTGCTTAGTTTCGTTGTCGTGCTGAAACACCCATCCTCGACCCATCTTCAGCTCTCTCACTGAGGGAAGGAGATGTTGGTCCAGAATTCCACGATACATGGCCCCCTCCATCCTCCCCTCAATACGATGGAGTTGTCCCGTCCCCTTGGCTGAAAAGCACCCCCAAAGCATGATGTTGCCACCACCATGCTTGACGGTGGGGAT
>NC_060158.1:24634707-24640435 GCF_021292245.1 Micropterus dolomieu | reverse complement strand
TGATAACTGCACCGACAGTTGATCTTTTCTCTCCAAGTTGCTTTCCGATTCTCTTGTAGCCCATCCCAGCCTTGTGCAGATCAACAATCTTGTCCCTGATGTCCGTAGAAAGCTCTTTGGTCTTGCCCATGGTGGTGATGTTGGATGCTGGTTGTTTGGGTGTTGACAGGTGTCTTTTATACAGGTAACGAGGTGAGGCAGGTGTATTTGATGTAGATAATTGGTTGGGATTGGGGCTGTGTCTTAAAGAAAGACTAACTGGCTTGTAGGAGCCAGAATACTTGCTGTTTGGTAGGGGGTCATATACTTGTTTTTTCTCATCAGATGGTTATCAATTTTTATAAATTCATATGATGTGATTTTCTGGAATTTTCTTTGGGATTCTGTCTTTCACTGTTAGAATGTACATATGATTAAAATTGTAGATTGTTGCATTCTTTGTAAGTGGGCAAACCTGCAAAATCAGCAAGGGGTCAAATACTTATTTCCCCCACTGTATTGTGCTTTCTTTTATTGTGAGTTTGCTAGGTTCCACGGATATTAGTTTAAAAGGAACAATTATTAGACAGTTTCATGTCCTTTTAGATGGCTGTTTCCATGAGGGAAAACATTTGCACAAGGCAAAGTCACTACATGAACAATGATGCAAAATGTACAATTTTACTGATCTTTGAGATGTCTTTGAAAGGTGACTTCGAAATGCATTCCAAGTTTCAAATGTTCATGAGCATTTTTGAATATGTGCCAGGCAAAAATGACCATGTTTCAACCTGGTGTGCTTCAACAACACGTTTCTTGTAGTTTCTTCTGCAGCACAGTCTTTACACTTTCACGTAACTGAAAATAAGAAAAACCAACAAATATGTTGTCAATATTCGATTAAGCCACAACTCCGAATAAATCCGTCCATTTTCACAATCATTCCTGAGTGTACTACCAGACCAGCCATATATATAATTATAATTACTATCACTAGATCTCTAAAGTGCTCATTCATACAGTAGCCTAACGCCTATCCATGAGTAACATCTAAATGTTAACATCAGATTTACAGGGAATATATTGAAGTAATAAGCTTGACACACTAGATGAATAAAACACACTCTTATTAAAATTTAACAAATTTAATAATAATCTCAAACACTGCAGGTTGTTCACCAGTCAGGAGCAGTGAAACAACAGCACGGCTCTGTCGATAAATAAAAAGTAAAAGTTCTCTGGCGGACCGGATCAGCTGTTAGCTATAAACACATCACAGGGCTAACGCTGCTATGTGGCTGTGTTTTAATGTTTTAATGAACCGGTCCGTTTGTTTTGGAGAGAAGACGACCAGCTCCCTGTAGAACCCTGCCAGGGCGCTGAAGTGGAGCGGACCCAGAACAACTCTCATCAGCTGTTAGCTGTAAACACTAGCAGGACTAAAGTTATGGTGCGGCTGTGTTAAAACTATAACTTAGCACAACATCACTGCAGTGTAATAACGTTATGCTTTATTAAATGTCACAAAATTATCAAAATAGATATTAGATATATGTCAGTCCAGTGACTGTTACCTGACAAAAGACTTGCCTCTCATTTGCCGGTGCTAGCAGTAAGTCAGCCTGCTGAGTGAAGACAGACTCCGAGGAGGACCCATGTGAGCGCTGAACGATTAGTTCATTCCTGCTCCACAGTAGCCGAGATGTCACGTGAAAAATGAACGACTCAAACCCAGAGACCCACAGTTATGAGTCGTGAACTAATCAATTCTGTTTCCTGTGCTGCCTGCTTACCACAGCACTGTAGCCAGCTGTGATGTGACAAATGAACGACTCAACCCCAGAGACCCACACTTGAGAGTCGTGAACTAATCAATTCTGTTTCCTGTGCTGACGGAGACCATGCAGTCCAAGACTATTCGCGCATGTGTGAAAATGAACGAATTACTCACTGAGACAACCCGTTCCTCCTGAGTCACTTACAAGATTAGGTCAAATGAACAAAAACGTTCTTTGAACAACACAACGCTAGTTAGGCTACGTTCAGACTGCAGGCGAATGTGACCCAAATCCAATTTGTTTTTGCCCATATGTGACTCACATATGATCTTTTTATACAGTGTGAACAGGCAAAGTCACATGGAATCTGATCTTTTCCAGTTCGGAATTGGGCCACTTTTATATGTGGTCCAAATCCGATACAGATCGGATCTTTTTAAATGTGACCTGAGTCTGGACACTCAGGTCCAGATGCGACTCAGGTTTGATGCGACTTTGACGTCACTGTAGAGCAGCTGTTCTGCTGTAGATGGAGCCGCGCTGAACGAAAAAGCTCCACAAAAGCCTTTTTCAAACATGTGGCTCTCTTCCTCCTTTACCTCGCTATCATCTGCTCACTAATTCCTTTTCTTATACCTAAAATTCACCGGACCGGAGCCCTCTTCTGAGTTATGTGCATGCTACTTATCTGAGCAGTCACAGTGGGGAAAGAGAGGGGAGGGAGGGAGTTGGGGGGCAGTTGCGTTGTACAGCGCCAGAAACTGTAAAGAAAGGAACAGTAAGTTGTGAGCTAACCTGTTGCTCTGTGTTTACTTTTGTAGCCTGCAACAGCGTGCTGTGTGTGACATCCTGTTATTCTTCTGCGCATGCGGGTCACTTTCAGGCCGCGGACAGTTCACACTGGAGTCTGATGTGGGCCACATTTAAAATATAATGTGAACTGTCAAACAAAAAATCGGAATTGAGCATTAAGGCCTGCAGTCTACCACGGCGCCCTCATATATCCCTCACTCTGCTCGCCCAGTTTAACGTTACAGTTAGCCTGCACACTGCAGCTAAAATAAGACTGCCATTCAATACAACTGCTAAGAAAATGCGAGCTTCAGTTACCAACACAAGTTTGTTAAGGCTGTCTTACCACTCACAGCTCTGTTGCCAGTTACAAAATACAGGTTCAAAATGTCACAAAACTCTGAAATGTGTGGTGATTCACTTAAGTCAAAACAGGTTTCTTTCATGGGAGGTCAAACTCTAATTCAGCAACGTCACGTTGCTAACGTTAAGTTACTCTAATGTATTTCTGTAGTTAGCATGTTACATAGCTAGTTTGCTATCTAGCTAACGTTAGCAACCATAACATGTAATATACAAACTGTCCGTTAATATCACTTTCTAACCACATACTGACATGCCAAATTGACAGACTGGATTAAATAAACATACTTACTCAGATTATTATTCGGAATTCCCCTGGAATCTGAAGTCCAATCCTGAGTCCACCCAAATCCACCATGTTCGCGCCAATAACGTCTTCTCATTCCCAGCTGCTGAGCATGCGCAACGTCCGTCTACGTGAACTCATTTAAGACATTTCATTTTGATTGTGCGATTCACTCAGCACTGTTATATTGTATCAAATCAAGTGGGTTTTGTGGCTTTAACAAGTCTTCATTTTAAGTTGAATCTGCTAAAGTGGACTTACAACGCTAACACAGATATATTAATTAAATTGGGTATAGGTACATTTATTTAATTCAACATCTCACAAAGTTCACTTTTTTGAGTGTAGTAGTCTTACATAAAATATACCTAAAATCTCTGACAATGATGCTGTCCAAGAAATGAGAAAAATAAAGGTTAATCGGTTCAAACGTAGCCTAAATGTAGACTATTAATGTAGATTTTATTTTTGTCTTATACCTGATCAGAAAATAATCCACCTCTACTACAGTTAAACTGAGTAAACGTATATTTAGTAAACGTCAGAGCATCTGAGGGTGATGATAAAGAACTAGTGGAATGCCTACTGTTCCGCTTTAGTACAAAGAAGTCTTCTGAAAGTAGGGCTGGCACATCTCTGGCAAAGGAGTCTGTGCAAAAGTGTCCAAAGATGCATACAGACATTACTGATGAGATAGAACATTTCCAAGACCTCTTCACTACAAAAACATGCCAATGGACATAAAGAGAATGTGAATGGGTAAGGCATGCTATGGAGATATCGAGGAAGAAGATAGAACCTGAATGCATATAGATACAATGTGAATGAGTTGTGGCAGCCTATATATTGTAGCCATACAATTTAGCCGAAGCATTACATTATTATAAAAACAGGCCACAGCTGCTTTTTCTACATTGTTTCATTCAAACCCACAAACACCAAATCCTTAACAAAAGCAGCACACCAGCTCTTGTGTTAAAACATTAACGGATTACATGGAACAGTGTGCCAGAGTGCATCAGTGTGTAGGCTAAATAAATTTTATACAGTATTTAGAGTAAAGTAGTGTAAAGTAAATCAAACTCACTCTTTTCACATGATCAAGCTCCTGGCAAAACAGCTGCGCAACATCTGTCTCTCATGCTGTCCACAGATGGAGTGTGAATAAAAGTTACAGCCCCTATAAAAAGGGAAGATGTCATGTGATCTGCTTTACATGGAGGTTTCTAAGCTTTTTTTATGGGTGTAGTAAAACTAAAGCTGTAGGGTCACCATTGTAGTGGACAACAGTGTGGATTTGTGCATTTTATATTAAATAAATTTGAACTACTCAAAAGTACTCCTCTTCTCTTCTTGAGAGAGAGAGGCAGGGAGGTGGAGATAAACTTTCTACAGACAGCTGAAGAGACCCCAAAAGAAAGGGGGTGGAGAGGTCACTTTCTCTAAGTGCTATTCCTGAGCAGCCTGATTGTAAAACTGGCACCTTTGATTCCGAAGCCTGATAACGCGGTGCCTGACTGTTAAAATGACAAAGAAACTAACCAGAGATTACAAACAGCACTCCCCTTTGTCTCCAAAGACTCAAAGCATTAACTGTTTAATTAAATAATATTTTAGTTACTTGATTACATTTGCCTTTATTTGAGTAGTTATGTTTTTAACACACTAAAATTAGCTTTGTTAAACGTTAGGTCTTTGGCAGGAAAAACATTTTTAATCAATGATTTTATAATAACTCACAATCTTAATTTCATGTTTTTAACTGAAACTTGGTTGGACCAAGATAACAGTGCAGCTGTCGTTATTGAGTCTACCCCTCCCAGCTTCAGTTTTATGAGTGAAGCTAGAGTGCATAATAGAGGAGGTGGAGTTGCCATATTGTTTAATGACTCCCTCGAATGCAAAAAGATGTTTTATGGGAATTTTGCTTCTTTTGAATATGTGGCTCTTCAGCTGAATTCCTCTTCTCGAGCTATTTTTCTAAATATCTACAGGCATCCTAAATACAGTGCAAACTTTTTTGATGACTTTGGTGAACTGCTGTCTATAATCTGTATTGACTTTGACTGTGTGATTATTGTTGGTGATTTTAACATCCATGTTGACAAGCCCCAGGAAAGAGGGACTAAATAACTGTTTTGTGTTCTTGATAATTATGGACTGACTCAACATGTGACAGAGCTCACACACAATAAGGGGCACACTTTGGACTTCGTCATCTCTAAGGGTCTGGACATTTCCAAGGTTGTGGTGACTGACGTTGCTCTCTCTGATCATTCCTGTGTTTTCTTTGAGAGTGCTATCTGCATGCACACAAATGTTAAAACAGAGGTGATCACAAAACGGCATATCACTGAAAACACTATTGAAAAATGTATTGAGACTTTCTCCTCAACACCCGCCCTCTCATGGGTCTCAGTCAATGAGCTTGTAGATAATTTCAGTTCTAAAATTACAAATGTTATTGATGCCATTGCAGCAGCCAAGGTGAAGGTGGTCTCTGGTAAGAGAAGATCTCCATGGAGAAATG
>NC_060158.1:24630166-24634607 GCF_021292245.1 Micropterus dolomieu | reverse complement strand
TTGGGGTAACATAAATATTATCGCAGGAGTCCGGAAGGATAGCTTTGGATAAATAAATAAAAGCCAGGGAATAAATGACAAGCTGTGTTTTCCCTGAACCGACTGAAACACACGTTTGTGTCAGGTTGCCTTTGGCCTGGATTTAGGATGACATGGTAAAACACAGCTTTGTAGAAACAAGGGTAGGCTCGCTATCAATACTACACCGACTGAAGGGCTCATAAAAAGACAAATGAGGCTTAAACTGTTCACTGATGACCATGTAAAGATAGTTGTTCCACTTATGGTGATTTCTTACTTTCTTTGTGTTTGTATGTTCTATTTTAGGAGATACTTTAATCTGACAGTGATGATAAATCAAATGCAAATTAATTATTTATGTCAAATTTGATCTAAACTCATCAATCAATAGATGTTACAAGCTATAACCTAGAGTAGCTAAATATTTTTAGTAAATGTAGTCAATTTACTTGATCAGTCTGGGACTTTTGTGTTGAGTTTTTCATGCTTGTCTGTGGTTACTTTCTGCCTTTGGGTGGCTACGATCACAGTAAAGTAGATCAGTGCTGAATTAGTGTGGTCTGTTCTTCTTCTGTACTGATTGGGTGACAACAGTTCAAATTTAGTGGCTGTAAAATCCACAGGGCGGAGCTCATTATCATTTTACAAAACGCCGTTTTTTACACCGTTTGTTTAGTTAACAAAACGGCGTTTAAAACGGCGTTTTGTTAACTAAACGCCGCTTTTTACGGCGTGCCACAAGAAAACGGCGTTTTTCGCGCCGTTTTTATACACAAAACGCCGTTTTAAACGCGTTTTGTTAGCAAAACATGCTACAAGAGTGACGTTTTTTGGCACTAATGGCTTGCCATACTGTGGAGTTGAATTTTACACTGACTTTTAACTCTGCTCTTTGAGTTGGTTTACTCTCCATATAGTTGTAAATACTTTGTAGGTTAAAATAGGTTGACACTGAAATATTGACACTATTTTTTACTGTGTACCCGTTAACCTCTAGGGTAGACTTTAGGCCCTAATAGGCAGCTGAGCGGGAGCCAGGAGACTGAGCATGGGGCAATAACAAACACAGGGACAGACGGGAACACTGGAAACACAGTGAAGTGAAAGAACAAAAGGAGACACTATAGGAAAACACTGATGACAATCGCATTAATCACCATTCACTCCCTGGTCAAATGACATCGGCGGTGATGCAGGTAATGTCCTCTCTTTTTGATTAGCAGATGTCTATCAGGCCTTAACGTTACAACCATATGTGTGAAGTAAAAACACCATACTAGGTGTGCCGGCCGAGACTTTATAGCTGGGCTGTTATGTTTTTCAGAGCACACAAACTCTGTAAACACACACCAAGCATGGTACTATTACCCAGAACCACAGCTTCTACACCTTATCTTTACACTTTATACGTAACGTTACAGCCCACAGCGAGGTTATTATTAGCCGCATTTAAAACTCATACATGTCATCAACAGTTAGTCTAATATAACTAACTTGCTAATGTTGTCATATCTTACCTGCTGTACTGGCCACTGTTTTCTCGTCAGATGGATAGCATTCCTTTCACTGTTGACTTTGTGTGTGAGGCCACATGGAAGAAATGCTGTAAGCTTTTAGTTATGGTATTATAAATGATAGTCCTCCCCCCAGCCCTGCTCACTCCCTCTGCTTGCTTTCATGGCGGTGTGCTGGCAGTCAGAGCTCCCCCTGCAGTCCATAAAGTGCCTCTGCGCCTTCCAAACCCTCCCTGCAGCTCCTCATTTGCATACACGACTCAATCCTCAGTCCCCAAAACCTCAAACCTAAATGACTAAATGTCCAATCCTAAATACAAAATGCCCTATCCTACACTGTAACAAATGTTCCTGTAAAATAACAGTAAAGTAAAGTTATTTTTACAGTATTCATACATAAAATGACATAAACCAGAGAAACTGTATATTTCTGTATTTCTATAATATACCGTCATTTTACAGTAGTAGTCTGTATTCCAGAAATACAGTATATTTCTGTAGTCACACTGGAAAATGATTTCACAGTCTAATACAGTAAAAAAATAAAAATAAATGCAGCATATTATTTGGAAATTAAAATAATATTGTTTAGGTTGTTACTTTAACTTCTCACAGTTTACTGTAGACAGACACAATAGATAAAACAATAACTAAATTTATCAGTTTCCTAAAATATCAGTCTTCATTGCAATCAATATTGATTACAATGAACTTCAGTATTCTCAGGCCTATAGACAGTTGCTTAAGATATGCATTATTGTGAATATTATGCAAAATAAGCAATACAAACTTCAAAATCAAATGTCAACATGAATACAAAAAATGAAAAACAAAGAAAAAAAACCCTGTTGGACGACGCTGGGAAGAGATTTCTAGTAGCAAACAGAAACAGCCTAGTAGTGTCTGCTTTACACTATGGCAATAAACTTAAAGACTATTTAAGGAACATTAAAGGAACACTCCACTTTTTTTGGAAATAGGCTCATTTTCCAACTCCCCTAGAGTTAAACGGTTGAGTTTTGCCGTTTTAAAATCTATTCAGCAAATCTCCGGGTCTTGTGGTAGCACTTTTAGCATAGCTTAGTGTTGTGGTGGCAGCCCAGCTGACGGTGAGTGTCCTGTTTTTTTTCCTCCTTTTTATCAGTTGTTCTGTTTTTTCCTTGGTTTTCTGTTCCCTGCCTGCCTCCCTGTGTTTTCTCCCTTGTGTGCTCTCTCTCTCCCTCTGCTCCTGAGCCCAGCCAACTACCTGCACCTGCATCTCATCAGCCACCTCGTCAGCCTGCCACACCTGCCAGTAATCCCTCTCTGCCTGTATTTCAACCCCGGTTCTCCACACCATCCTCGCTTGATCATCGTTGCTCCATACCTGGTGCCATTTCTGTGTTCAGGCTTTCATGTTTTGGATTTTTCTCAGTTTCCCTGTGCTTTGTTGCTGCTGTCCCTAACCCTGTCTCTTTGTCTGCTTTTCTCCCAGGTTCACTCACCCTTGTCCTCCGTTTTGTCGGCTGGACTAACCCTCCGGTCCTCTCCTCCCTGTTCTCCCTTGCCTCCTCTCTTCCTCGGCCCCAGTGTCCCCCGGCTCTCTGGTCCCAGTCTCCTCGGTTCCCCGTGCCCGTGTCTCCCCAGCATCCACCTCTCCCTCCACTCCATCCCTCACCCCCCTCATTCTTCAATAAACCTCCTTCCCTCTGAGCTCTGCATTTGGGTCCTCTGTCCCCACACCACCCTAACAGCTTAGCCTAGATCTTTGAATCTGATTAGACTGTTAGCATCTCTCTCAAAAATTACCAAAGGGTTTCAATACTTTTCCTATTTAAAACTTGACTCTTCTGTAGTTACATCCTGTACAATCAGGAATGTACTTTATCCACTCCAAGATAATGCTCAGAGTGGGGTTGCAACAACATACTGTTTTGTGTACATTCAATTAAATGCAATTAACTTTTGTTTTTTTGTCTTTCTTCATTGCACAAATAGTGGACTTATAGAATAGTGGACACATAGAAGTGACATCAAATGGAAGTTGTCAACTTCCGTTGTGGCCTTTTGTATTTGTGTTGTGGCTTTTGTAATCATGTTGTGGCATTTATATTTCCGTTGTGGTTTTTGAATTTGTTTTGTGGCTTTTGTGTTCGTGTTGTGGCGTTTGTAATTGTGTTGTGGCTTGTGTAATTGTGACCCACGAAAATGAACTCTGTTGTATTGTAGCCTACTGTATTACTCTGTATTGACTGCAGCTTATTTGTTTAGTTTTTGATGCATCCTCCAATTAGTACAGCGCTACAAATGATAATATGCTTGCTACTGTGTGCCGGCGACAAGCAGTGCGTAAAATAATAACACTTTAATAATACCATAAAGGGCGGAATTGCGGTCTCTCCTTGAGCAATAGCCTTTGATGGCATTTTTCAGGCGACTGATCCATCCATCCATCGTCAGCCACTTATCCTGCATACAAGGTCGTGGGAGGCTGGAGCCAATCCCAGTTGACATTGGGCGAAAGGCGGGGTACACCCTGAACAGGTCGCCAATCCATCGCAGGACCACACATAGACAAACAACCACTCACACTCACAATTTAGGGTCACCAATCAACCTAGGCTGCATGTCTTTGGACGGTGAGAGGAAGCCGGAGCACTCGGAGACAACCCACACAAAGTTACAAAAGTAGCTTAGTTGTTAAAACGGGGTGGTGACATGACTATATATGTCAGAGCATCAAACCGATAAACATCGTTGTGAGCTAGCTAACCAATTTATCATGTCATTTACTTAGAACTTACAGTAGGTATGTTCATAACAAGTCAGCTTTCCATGCAGACGATCAAGTATATAGTTGTATTGTAACTGTAGACAAAATAGCACAGTTCAAAAGAGTAAAAGCCCCCCCCCCCCCCCCCCCCCCC
>NC_060158.1:24628213-24630146 GCF_021292245.1 Micropterus dolomieu | reverse complement strand
CAAAAAAAAAAAACCCCCCCCCCCCCCCCCCCCGGTAAAATAAGCGCACCATATAACGTAGTGGGAGTTATTGTGTACAGTGAATGTCAGGGGCGAGAGAGGGAGAGGGAGAGAGATAAAATGGTCAACATTAAGCCTCAGTTTAGCTTTGGCTCGCACAAAAGACACATTATAGTCGACTGAGAGTCGAATCTAGACAGGACTTCACGATTCTGATTTGACTATGTAAATCCTTAGTCGAGAACAATCCTTAGTTGGGGACAGCCCGATCCAGGCCATAAACACATACGCCAGTCATCAGATACCCCGCTGGTATAATAAATTGGCCAAAAGAGGAGATAGAGGCTACTGACATCAAGACAAGAAAACTCCTCACAATGCATGTACCATAGACATATAGAAGAAGTGGCTGATATCAAGAAATCCTACCAGTGGCTGGAAAAGGCTTGACTAAAGGACAGCACCGAAGCACTAATCATGGCGGCACAAGAACAGGCACGCAGTACAAGATCAATAGAGGCGGGGGTCTTCCACACCAGGCAGGACCCCAGGTGCAGACTGTGCAAGGATGCCCCTGAGACAGTACAGCACATAACAGCAGGGTGTAAGATGCAGGCAGGAAGTGTGTACATGGAACACCATAACCAGTTAGCTGGCATAGTTTACAGGAACATCTGCCATGAGTATGGGCTGGAAGTCCCAAGGTCAAAATGGAGGACACTTTCTAAGGTTGTTGAGAATGACTGAGCAAAGATCCTGTGGGTCTTCAAGATCCAGACTGACAAACTGGTAATAGCTATCCAACCAGACATCGTGTTGATCGAAATACAGCAGAAGAAGGCTGCAGTGATGGATGTGGAAATCCCAAGCGACAGCAACATCAAGAAGGAACACGAGAAGCTTGAGTAGCTCGAAAAGATGTGGAAAGAAACTGCAACAGCGGTGCCAGTGGTAATCAGAGCATTGGGGGCTGTGACCCCCCAAATTGGGAGAGTGGCTATAGCAGATTCCAGGTAAAACATCAGAGGTCTCTGTCCAGAAGAGTGCAGTCTTAGGAACAGTTAAAATACTGCGCAGAACCCTCAAACTCCCAGGGCTCTGGTAGAGGACCCAAGCCTGATGTATGACACATACCATACACATTTTTTTTGTGTGTGTGTGTGTGTGTGTGTGTGTGTGTGTGTGTGTGTGTGCGCACACACACACCTGTTTTGAGGTTGTTAGCTGCATAAAGACACCTGTCCACCCCATACAATCAGTAAGAATCCAACTACTAACATGGCCAAGACCAAAGAGCTGTCCAAAGACACTAGAGACAAAATTGTACACCTCCACAAAGCTTGAAAGGGCTACGGGGAAATTGCCAAGCAGCTTGGTGAAAAAAGGTCCACTGTTGGATGGAAGAAGCCATTCTCCCTCGGACCGGGGCTCCATGCAAGATCTCACCTCGTGGGGTCTCAATGATCCTAAGAAAGGTGAGAAATCAGCCCAGAACTACACGGGAGGAGCTGGTCAATGACCTGAAAAGAGCTGGGACCACCGTTTCCAAGGTTACTGTTGGTAATACACTAAGACGTCATGGTTTGAAATCATGCATGGCACGGAAGGTTCCCCTGCTTAAACCAGCACATGTCAAGGCCCGTCTTCAGTTTGCCAATGACCATTTGGATGATCCAGAGGAGTCATGGGAGAAAGTCATGTGGTCAGATGAGACCAAAATAGAACTTTCTGGTCATAATTCCACTAACCGTGTTTGGAGGAAGAAGAATGACGAGTACCATCCCAAGAACACCATCCCTACTGTGAAGCATGGGGTGGTAGCATCATGCTTTGGGGGTGTTTTTCTGCACATGGGACAGGGCGACTGCACTGTATTAAGGAGAGGATGACCGGGGCCATGTATTGCGAGATTTTGGGGAACAATCTCCTTCCC
>NC_060158.1:24624536-24628113 GCF_021292245.1 Micropterus dolomieu | reverse complement strand
CCTGTAGCTATCGTAGATGTCCCTGTTTTATCCCGCAGATTAATCTAGGAGACATTTTAGATACCACAGCATACATCAGTTATGGATGTGTGATACATGATATATCATAACCAAGGTTGTTCCTTTTTCAAGGATGAATCTTAAGTACAAATATGTTTGATCCCCTAGCTTGCTCATAACTCAACAATGTCTATATTCTGAAAAAATAGCTAACGCTAATTTCTATCTTTAACCTGTTCTTATTATTAACCTCGTTATATTAGTCTGTCCACATATGTAGGGTTTAGGTCAGAGCTGTGAGATTATTTTATTGTTTTCCTCTCTTGTCATTCCACTCCTCCCAAAACATAGAAACCTGGACTGTCTAAACCATTATTCAATTTATAAATGACTAAAGTTAACTAAAGCGATATAAACGGGTGGTTAAATACAGGGAAAATAAACAATGGCAGAACAATGAGCAATGGAGGTTCGATTGTGGGAAGCATTTGACTCATACGGCAGAGGAGAACTAATGAAAATAAGCTATGAGTTTAGGAGTTAAAAGGAAATATTAACATTACGGGACATCTCTGAGCACAGAATGCTGTTAGGTCTTACTGCTTGTCGGCGGCCTGCTTTGGCCTGTTGCACGGGTCCCACGCTAGCTGCCCGATCCTGGCTTTTTGCTAGGGATTCTCCGGGGTTCTCCATGTCTGAAGAAAACGCCGTCCTCCGTCTGGCAATTCGGCTGTTTTCAGGTTTCCTTCGTTGCCACTGGCGAGACCACGTGGCTTGGTCTGACCTCGGTGAAGTTGGCTCGACGAAAAAGCTTAAAATGGAACTTGGTCGTTCCTGAATTAGTCCAGTGTAAAGGACTGATAACTTTATCAAAACAAAAGAAAGAAAGAAAATAAAACAAACTGAGGGGCAGATCGATGTGGCGGCACTCCGCGTGTGTAGCTTCAAGCGAACAAAGGCCTGTTGTGCTGGCCGAACTCTTAGGCGTTGCCCGGAGAGGCACGCCGGACGTGTGCCGAAGCGTCCAGAGAGCAGAGCGGAAGACCAGGGCACGAGGGGAGGAGAAGAACAGAGAGCGAACGACGTCGCGCGTCGCTCTTTTGTTGCCTGGGGCGTTTTTCCCAGTCTGTTGAAAGTTGATCTTTAACCCCCCTGCTCCTCTCTGGGAGAGGAAAAGAGGAATTTGGAGTAGCTCCAAATTTATTCAATATAAAATGCACAAATCCACACCGTTGTCCCAACACATATATCTTTTTTGTGCATGTAACAGGTTTGCAAAGTGAAAAAGCCCAAAGTCCAGCCCAAAGGGAGTTCCCATCTCCCACAGAAAGCTCTGCTCTGATCCGCTTGACAGTTAGTTTGTAGTCCAGCCCTTCACTTCCTTTACTTGTGACGTCACAATGAAATAAAGCATAAAGCTTGCCAAGCGGCTAGCGGGGTCAGGCCAAGCTAGTCTGAGCGGAGGCCCTTTGGCTCGACTCGCCTTTGTTTGGTTTTCCATTGTAGAAATGTTGTACCTGTACCTGCTTCCAGGTACTTTTTTTTCGTATCACCTCACCTCCATCGAGGTTCCAAGCGAGCTGAGAGATACTAAAATGTAAAGCAGGCCAGAAAGTTTTATATTGTACAGTTTTCGTATGGAATTTCATCACTAAATCCACTTCTGAGAAGTTTTGAGGTGAGAAATCAGCTGTGTTGATTTAGAATATTGACAATGTAAGTGGACGTTACTTTGCTTGTGTCACTATTATGAGTTAGTCACGTCCGGGTAAAAGACGTGCCCAGGAACTGATATAAACAAGCTCAGTGGCTCCGCTCACGAGAGATACATCCACACCGGAGCAGGAAGCGTTTGCCGCATGCATGTTGTCTAAAGGAATGGCGAGGATTAAATGAAGTTTCCCAACCCTCTGTTAAATATTTGTACCCTTGGTAAGCGGAGCGAGGTACGTGTGTATTTTAACTTGTTGTTGATGTTGCGAAAAAATGATCATGTGTAATGCTAATTCAAGTAGTGTGGGAGATGTATCTTTGATGCGTGTATTGTAAGATTTATTGTGGCTTTATTTGTTTTAGTTTCACGGTGCGTGATGGAATAATGAAGATATATTGCACCGGTCGAACTCTACGCGGGTTTATTGATGCCAATAGCTGGTACAGACAGTTTTACAAGAAGTGATGGCGGAACAAAAATGTGCTTGAATATTTTCGGAGTTGAGGAGCTCCGCAAGTGGCTGCGGGGGAAGCATGTGCCAAACCGTGGGAGGAGCGCGTGAGGCCGGCCAGCCGCCCGCTCACAGAGCCCTCTGCTCCCACCGTCACACAGACCGCTGCAGCAACAACGGCAGAGGAAAACACAGCTGGAAGGTTTTCATACCGCTTATCTGACTTTACATTCTGAGGAATGAGAAACGTTTTAACTTAAAAAAGAGAAAGCTGTGTGGATCGCTGGTGCGTGTGTCACATTGAACATTACGTCGCGGCAGTTGTGTGTGGCGTTGCTATGACGACAAGCTACGTACTATCTCTCGGTACTATCTGCAATGGAAAACGGAGCAGGGCCGAGTAGAGTCCAGTCTATCGATTTGCGCTATGGTAGCATTTTTCAGCAAGGCAGCATAGATCGTCAAAACACCGGCAACAGTTCAACGAAATTTACAATCACAACCTGTAAGTAGACTTTATTGGTTGTGAATTATATTTAAAATCAACACGGCAATGTAACTTCACAGACTGTTCTAGTGCAGAGTTGTTGTAAACGTTCTAAAGACCCGCCCTTCTCTGCTTCTGATTGGCTAGTAGTCCTTACCTGGGAACTGCGCATGTGCAACTCCCAACAAAGATTTTGTACAAGTAAGATGCATCACTCTGTAGCTCAAGAGCGGAGCCTACAACACACAGGGTGAAAAGAGGAGCTGCAGCAATGTGCAGTATGAGAAAAATATGGTGTTTTTTGAAAATTAAACCATGTAATCCTGTTATGGTACAACCCCTAATTAAGATTTTGAACCTGAAAATGAGCATAATACCACCTCTTTAATAAATAATTAAAAGACAACAGTTTGTTGTAACTCAATTATTTACTCAATACCTCACCAGCGATATTTAATTTCCACGTTACATGATGTCATATTTATTTATTTTATATTGAACACATTAGGGCTACATGGGGAGTGGGGAGAAATAAATTAATAAAGATCTGACTCACCTTCCAGAGAATCCAGTAGAGAAGGCCTTGATGAGCCACTCGAGATCTTGTATCTTGAATGGAAACAGCACAAGATGAGTGTTGTTATCCAAGTCCACGGCACTCTCTGGATACATGACATGATGAGTTGTTCTGGTCCCGACATCTGCTTCAAAGCCTTTGGTAGGACCATGGTTTATTCTAAATAGAACAATGGGATGTTATCTTATATGGCACTATCATTGACAAAAATACACTACATTAGGGTACTGCTGGAATTTTAACACTGAGGAAAAAACGTTTATGTTTATCCAAGCAGCAACCTCCAGGACAGAAAAATGCAGTTCCTCAAATGGACACTTGAGGCCGGCTGTAGCCTGGTTTTGGTAT
>NC_060158.1:24622209-24624436 GCF_021292245.1 Micropterus dolomieu | reverse complement strand
ATGTGCAACTCCCAACAAAGATTTTGTACAAGTAAGATGCATCACTCTGTAGCTCAAGAGCGGAGCCTACAACACACAGGGTGAAAAGAGGAGCTGCAGCAATGTGCAGTATGAGAAAAATATGGTGTTTTTTGAAAATTAAACCATGTAAACCTGTTCTGGTACAATCCCTAAATAAGATTTTGAACCTGAAAATGAGCATAATACCACCTCTTTAATAAATAATTAAAAGACAACAGTTTGTTGTAACTCAATTATTTACTCAATACCTCACCAGCGATATATAATTTCTACGTTACATGATGTCATATTTATTTATTTTATATTGAACACATTAGGGCTACATGGGGAGTGGGGAGAAATAAATTAATAAAGATCTGACTCACCTTCCTGTAAATCCAGTAGAGAAGGCCTTGATGAGCCACTCGAGATCTTGTATCTTGAATGGAAACAGCACAAGATGAGTGTTGTTATCCAAGTCCACGGCACTCTCTGGATACATGACATGATGAGTTGTTCTGGTCCCGACATCTGCTTCAAAGCCTTTGGTAGGACCATGGCTAATTCTAAATAGAACAATGGGATGTTATCTTATATGGCACTATCATTGACAAAAATACACTACATTAGGGTACTGCTGGAATTTTAACACTGAGAAAAAAACGTTTATGTTTATCCAAGCAGCAACCTCCAGGACAGAAAAATGCAGTTCCTCAAATGGACACTTGAGGCCGGCTGTAGCCTGGTTTTGGTATCTAATTTCCCAGTTCCTGACAACTGTGAGAGAGTGAATTTTTATATAACTCACCTATTTAAATCGTATTAAGGCTTACAGTTATGCACTATTAAGAGCTTTACAATCCTTAGCTGAAAGATTTACCTTATGATGACATCATGTAAATCTATGAGAGGTCCATATCGTGATCGCTTCAATTTACCAGAATTCCCCACCACAGCACAACTCCTGCAGAGGTCAGGGCTGGGTTTTATGACATCTGGACTGGATGGGAACATCTCAAACAGCCTGTCCACGGTTGTTTTATAGGTACTAAAGTTGCGGCTTTCAGCCTGTAAGCGCTGGCACACAAACCAAACATACATTTCTGTTATACTACTTGTGAAATGTATTGCTTAAGTAGTTGTTTAACTAAAACAAATGTTGCATTTGTGATATAATTGTGTTTCACTTCCTGATCCTGATCTGATAACTGCAGGCTGAGAGACTGTTCCAGAAACTTACCTTCCACCAGTTGAAAGCATCCTCTGAGAGATTGTATTGCGCTGACAAAAATGGTTCAACAGATGTGTTGAAACGCGGCATAGACCACAGATCATCTTCTGATAAGCATTTGTCACAAGCACAGGGGTTTGTGTCCTGGAGCTGGTTGAAGTATTCTGAAAACCCTCTTGAAACATTTCCTCTCAACACACAGATGCCAGTCACACACAGCAGGACAACGAACATCCTCACTTTTGCCTTCATCTTGGCTGTGTGAACCTTGTGATTCCAGCCTGTAGACAAAGAGTGTGGTGAAATATGTAAACTGTCGTATTGTTTATTTTAGGCTATAACCAGCAACAGCAAATAAAGCAGATTGGTACATTATGAGCACATCATTTTAATATCAGGCAAACACAGCTGCTAGTCATTATGCAATGAACATCACAGTATGTGTTATTTCTTTCATGAGGACTTGTTGAGGATTGAGAATGAATGCAAAAACATTAAATAACTTTATAATTACAAACATGGTTATCATTAATATTAATAATATGAATAATAATAGTCTTACATAAAGTCTAAATTCTTTTTTCAGTTGATTTCTGTTATTATTTCCATTCATTTCATAAGCCAAAATATAGCATACCTAAAATCTGACAATGAATGACAATTATGTTGTCCATTAAAATGAACCAACAAAGCTGAATCCGTTCAAACGTAGCCTGTTGATTTTATTTTTGTCTTACCTGATCAGAGAATGATCCATCTCTACTACAGTTGAATTGAGTAAACATAGCCTATATTTACATCAGAGCATCTGAGGTTGATGATAAAGAACTAGTGGAATGCCTGCTGCTCCACTTTAGTAATAATAATAATAATAATCCTTATTTGTAGAGCACTTTTCAAAAACAAGTTACAAAGTGCTTTAACAAGTGTAAAGAATAATACAAAAAAACAAGATAAGAGCATGAAAAATTAATATAAAATTAGTAAAATACAATA
>NC_060158.1:24618748-24622189 GCF_021292245.1 Micropterus dolomieu | reverse complement strand
TCATCTTCTGATAAGCATTTGTCACAAGCACAGGGGTTTGTGTCCTGGAGCTGGTTGAAGTATTCTGAAAACCCTCTTGAAACATTTCCTCTCAACACACAGATGCCAGTCACACACAGCAGGACAACGAACATCTTCACTTTTGCCTTCATCTTGGCTGTGTGAACCTTGTGATTCCAGTCTGTAGACAAAGAGTGTGGTGAAATATGTAAACTGTCATATTGTTTATTTTAGGCTATAACCAGCAACAGCAAATAAAGCAGATTGGTACATTATGTCACATCATTTTAATATCAGGCAAACACAGCTGCTAGTCATTATGAAATGATCACAGTATGTGTTATTTCTTTCATGAGGACTTGTTGAGGATTGAGAATGAATGCAAAAACATTAAATAACTTTATAATTACAAACATGGTTATCATTAATATTAATAATATGAATAATAATAGTTTTACATAAAGTCTAAATTCTTTTTTCAGTTGATTTCTGTTATTATTTCCATTCATTTCATAAGCCAAAATATAGCATACCTAAAATCTATGACAATTATGTTGTCCATTAAATGAACCAATAAAGCTGAATCCGTTCAAACGTAGCCTCTTGATTTTATTTTTGTCTTACCTGATCAGAGAATGATCCACCTCTACTACAGTTCAATTGAGTAAACATAGCCTATATTTACGTCAGAGCATCTGAGGTTGATGATAAAGAACTAGTGGAATGCCTGCTGCTCCACTTTAGTACAAAGAAGTCTTCTGAGAGTAGGACTGGCACGTTTCTGGCAAAGGAGTTTGACCAAAGGCATTCAAAGATGCATACAGACGTTAATGACGAGATAGAACATTTCCAATTAGTCTATGGATCATTCTTTGATTTTTCTGTTTAAAAAAGGGGGAAAGAGAGAAAAATCTGGTTTTGTTTTGTGTGATATTTAGGCCTATGGTGATCACCAGATCATCTGGTGGTGTTCCCCCTGTGTGCGGCAGGTGTGTCACGCCTTTTCAGGACCACTTGTCAACTAACCAGGAAATAAACATTCTGATTACACATTCTCACAGTCATCTGTCGATGTCTTTTGAGAGGTTAGCCTTTACTTTGCTGGAACATTACTTTTTGTATTGGCAAAAAAAGTTACATATTAGACCTCTTCACTACGAAAATATGCCCATGGATATAAAGAGAATGTGAATGGCATGCTCTGGAGACATTGAGGAAGAAGATGAGACAATCACATTGCCAAACGCTTTACAACAATAAAACCTGAATGCACAATGTGAGTGAGTCGTGGCAGCCTATTGTAAATTGTAGCCAGACAATACAGAAATAGGCTACTGCTGCTTTTTCTACATTGTTTCATTTAGACCCACAAACACCAAACTCTTAACAAAAGCAGCACACCTGCTCTCACGGATTAGCCTACATGGTTCTCTTTTTCCTGCCTGGGGCTGTGATTCCGTTCTTTTCCCGGTTTCTGGTTTTGGAAGTCTTGGAAGGTATATATGTAAATCATTAGTTAATCAAACTCACTCTTTTCATCAGATGAAGCTCCTGGTAAAACAGCAGCGCCTGATCTGTCTCTCATGCAGTCCACGGAGTCCTAAAATGGAGTGTGAATTGAAAGATATAGCCCCTATAAAAAGGGAAATTGTCACGTGACCCGCTTTACTTGGAAGTCTTGTAAGCTTTTTTATGGCTTAATTACTTACATGTAAAACTAAGGTTACCTTCATACTGCAGGCCTAAGGCTACGTTACACTGCAATCTTTAATGCTTAATTCCAATATTGCCCAGATCCGATTTTTTTTGACTGAATGTAGCATTATTTTTTAAAATGTGGCCCACTCCAGTGTGAACTGATTGACCCGCATGCGCAAAATAATAATAAGAAGTAACACAACAGAGAATGGATGAAAGTTCAAGTTACAATATTTTCTCCCAGTTCATTAAAAATAACCACAAATTTGTGTCCTTTTCATGTACAGCGTGTTTAATAGCTCTCTCTCTCTGAGTGTGAATGGCGGAGTGACAGGAGCGTGAAGTTGCAGAGTGTGGTGCAGTGAGTGAATAACATCTCTACATGCATGTTCATTTTCTCTTTTCTGCCCCAGCTCCCGCGGGGGAGCCATCGGCTCCGGAGACGGAACCTAACGGGGCTGTACTCCACTCTGGCCAGGCTCCCAAGGAGGGGGACCCCCCTCCTGTTTGCTCTGGCAGTGATAGTCAGCAGGCTGATAGCGTTACAGAGACAGGGTCAAACAAAGAGCAGAATAAACAGACTGAGTGTCCCAACAGTTTGGAAAACACTGATAATCAAGAAAATGATGATGTGCTTGATAATCTGTCAGTGTGTGAGGACTTTGGTGAAAATGAAGAGTCTGATGATGACATGTTAAAACTTTCACAAAAAGGAAACTTTCAGAACAGATCCATAGCCATGCAAAAGCCATCAAAATAACTACAGGCACAAAAGCTGGGACATCTTTAGAGGAGCCAGAGAGTGATTTCTCCCTGACCCAGCAGGACCAGCAGGATCGGTACTCTCCTGCTGATGTCAGGAAGTTCCTGCAGAAAACTAAAGGTGCCAGGCTTGTGAAAGTGGAAGACCAGTTTTCAGATCTGAAACTATTTGTTGAGTCAGCTAAGTCTCTGACAAAAAGATCAGGAAACTTTGAAGATGATGTACTAACAAACCAGGAAATCTATCGTTTAAAGAAACTGGTACTCAGAGTAAAAGCACAAATAGCTGATAATGTTTAAACAAAAAAACGTGTTTCTCTCTTTTCTTGTTTCCCCTTGTTCTCTTCTTTTTCTCCATGTGTGATTTCAACAGAGGCACTTTGAACCAAAATGGAGCTAGGGATGATGTTAAAAGAACTGCTTTTTTTAAGCTGATGGAGCTGAAGAAAATAGATGTGATGTTGATTCAGGAAACACACAGTAGTACAGATAATGAAAGTGTCTGGAGGAGAGGGTGTGATGGGGAAGTCATTCTGGGCCATAAGTCCAGCTGTAATGGAGGAGTGGGAATTGTGTTTTCCAAGAGCTTTGTACCTTCTTCCTATAAAGTAGAGGAAATTATTGAGGGTTGTTTATTGAAGGTTGAAGCTCAAAAATGTTAACCTGGTGTTCCCCTTCGAGGGAACTCGAACTGCGTCGGTTACGACACTATGGGAACGCCTCTAGGCGAAGCAGGTCTGAACGTGAATGAAATCACTCCAATCCTATTGGCTTGTTGCTAGAACGGTAAGGTGTGACGGAATAACCGGAGGAGTATAAAGCACACCTGTACACACTCATCATTAGCTTTTTTCTATTCAGCAGGCGCTCTGTATGTCGTTTGAAGAAAGCTCCAGTCCTACAAGCAGCGAAATGTCTTACCTGAGGAAGAAGTCTACCAGCATGTCCGGCAATCAGAGGTACAGAAAGTGTGTTTTTCCT
>NC_060158.1:24611420-24618648 GCF_021292245.1 Micropterus dolomieu | reverse complement strand
GTTTTAAACTTTGTGTCTTTGAGTTTTTCCCAGTAATGATTCCAGTTTCCATTTTTGTCTGCTCCATAACCGAACACATGGACCTGTTGGATAAGAAAAATAACAACAAAAACATCTATTAACTAACAGAATTACATAATGTATGTACATAATGAAACACTGCCTTTGCAACAAGTGCCACAACTTTCAAGATGTTAATTTTGTAATCACACTACATGAGCAGTACTGGCAGCTGGACTACTGAGTGGGCCACAGCATTCAAACTGAACTGTCAAATAAATGACAAATTTACAAATAAATAGTTAAAAAATCATACATTGTGGTTTCTGGATATTTTTTTTTTTAGATTATGTCTCTCACAGTGGACATGCACCTACGATGACAATTTCAGACCCCTCCATGATTTCTAAGTGGGAGAACTTGCAAAATAACAGGGTGTTCAAATACTTATTTTCCTCACTGTAGGTCAAAACATAATTCGCATCCACTTGTTGTTACAGCAACACTAGTGACATTCACAAGGATAATAATTAACTCACCTCGTCACAAATATGGAGGGCAAGAATCAAAGTCATAAAGCCAGTGGATGGATAACTGCCCTTCTTTTGCAGCCACGTCTCATAAACATACCTCATGAAAGCTGGATTGATCACCATCACCTGTTATGAATCAGAATTAGCCTTTACACTTATTTTTAGGAGCTGCTGCCTTTGTAGCCAATACAATGTGTTGTTGAATGCTTTCAAAATAATACTCACCAATTCCTTGTTAGCTTTGGTATTTGAATTAACTGGCAAATGGGACCTGTTGAAAATACAACATTAAGTAAAGGATACTGCTTTGTATTTTGTTTTTTTTTCAGTAAAATGATATACTAGGCATTCCAAAACAAAACTAAAGCAGAGATGATTCTTAATTTATATGTTCCATTTCTGAACTCTAAGAACTTTTCAAGCTATTTAAACAATGAAAGTGGATGAGCCCCATTCATTCTCACAGGTTTTAAGGTTAGATAATATTCTAAACACAGCTTCTGCTCTGCTTGTTTTTTTGGACTCCATCGGGCATCCAGAGAATAACACATAGCTACAAAAGCTTGAAAGTCCAAATAAAAGTAGGCGATTTATTCAAAAGAAACGATTATCAATTCCCAAATTCATAGTAAATTTTTACCCAACGGAAAAATGTATAATGATCACTTTTACTCAAAAATAGATAGCATTGGAAAAGTTATAGATGGAGGTGCACGCTCTCCCGAAGGGACCGCAGAACAGACCTCTGTCACAGCGAAAAACTAGGCTAGTTTTGATGTTAATGTAGCCTACAAAAAAGCTATAAGCAGCGGCTTTTATGCATGTTTACTTCATACAAGTGGATCGCTGTCAGATAAAAGAGCCGTCAGATGCAGAATCAACCCAGAATCGCTCAGCCCCCACCGTCACACTCTCCTTCACTCACTGCGCTGAGCAAGTGTAATGTCTGTAGTGGGAAAGGCGTTGCCAATAGCAACATAGAATGTTTATCTAAACATGACTCTCTAGGGGTAAATTTTACCTGCTGGCGCTTATAGGTAGCTATAAATGCCCATTTCTTTTTAAATCTGGCTTTATCTTGACATTTTTTAACAATAGGGAGTGCTACATAACACACTAGCTAAAAAATTCAGTGAGTTATAGTTGCTGAAGCAAAAAGTGTTACAACCATTCCCTGGTCTTAAACCTAAACCTGTAGCCTGTTTTTCACTCACAGAGTAAAACCATAGCCTGATGTACAACTCCTCTACAACTATTCTATTAAGTTGTCACAGCTTATAAACTACTGTAAGTCAACACAACCCCAGCCACCATTAATAATTAACGCTGATGGCAGCCAGCGGGACTTAAATGATTACCTTAATCACCCACCACTAGTTTGGCAAGCAAACAAACGCTCATTCATCTTTTCATAACACAATGCTGAGCTAAACATGTTTACTAGCCTCAGGTTACTAACCTATTTTGCGTTTGCCTTTGTTTGAGTCTTGTAAGAAGTTTTAAAGCCAAAGTTTGATGAATGGCACAGCTGGCAGTGTTTGTTGTCCTCTCTCACTTCGCACGCAGCAGATCCGTAGTACAGGTGCTGGTCATATAATTAGAATATCATCAAAAAGTTGATTTATTTCAGTAATTCCATTCAAAAAGTGAAACTTGTATAATGTCTACATTCATTCCACACAGACTGATATATTTCAAATGTTTATTAGGGCCCGAGCACGGCAGGAAGTGACCTTTAACGAAGCAGCCCCCGCCGCACGTTTCACATACGTGCACGAATTTTCTGTGGTACGTGTATCTTGTCCAGACGTACCAAATTGCCTCTTGGAGCGATGCCCTAAAACCAACAGGAAGTCTGCCATTTTGAATTTTACGTCAAATTTTGGATGACTTTCACACTCCGTACTTTAACGAACTCCTCCTAGAGATTTAGTCCAACCGACGTCAAATTTCTGCTGTGCCTTCTAAAGGCATTGAAGATGAAAAGTTGTACTATTTGCGAGTTTTCGTCAATGGGCGTGTCCGTGGCGTGGCGTCAAAGATCAACTCTTTGCCATGACACAGGAAGTTGTTCTAACTTCAGTGTACATGCTCACATCTGAACCAAACTTTACGTGCTTGATAATTCTCCCACCCCGAAGACACCTACATGCCAATACTGATTTATATTCATAGCAGCAAGTGCTATGTGGCTCCACATAGGGGACACAGGAAGTGACACCTTCAACCGCGTAGCAAATTCACAGCCGCACCGGCAGAGCTCCAGAATGTGCAACGCGGCCGGCTCACACCCGGATGCGCTACAAGTGCGAGGGCCCGCCCAACGCTGCTTGCAGCTTTAATTTATGCATGTACTTCTATTATTACTATATATATATATATAACCATTTTGAAATGTATGACATCAACAATTTGAGAAGTGGGTTGGAAATGGGTTTCCTACTAATGAATCAGCTAAAGAAATGTTTGGAGAGAAAATAAAGGATAGATGCAAAAGAGTGTTCAGCCTTGTTCAGAAAAAAAGGGAAAGGAATAGCAAACTGCAATTCAGAGAGATGAGAAACCAAGGAGTAAAGACCCACTGCTGGTGCACAGAAGAAAATGTGCTACGGTCCAGTAAAAGTCTGATAAAGGGAAACATTGGCTCTCATTCCCGATGCCCAAAGATAGAAATGCCAGGAATAAAAGGAATATTGACATTTTGACAATGTTGAAGCCATGGCTCACGTGACCAGCCAGGCTGAAACCTTTGACAGCTCCACACACAGTTGGAGCAGTTTGGATAAGTTTGTCAAGGCATATGGCCCACAGTGACTGAGATAACCATGGCTATGAGCCAGTCAGCTCAAGCATGACTAAAATATGACTTCCAAAAATGAGACTGATTACCATCATCATATATAATTCAACCATACAAGAAAGAAAATAGTTTGATGCATGCTGAGTACAACAATGGACAATGCACAGTACAGAGATACTACCACTATGGACGTAGTTCTGCCTGTGAGATGCAGGCCAGGCACAAGGAATCATGTTCACATGCAAGACCTGACCGAATCATGTAGGACTCTCATGATCATCACTTTATGACTACAGCGGCGTGAAATGAGATGCAATGACACCCTATAAAGTTCTGAGCCGGATTAGTCCAGAAATTGTTGCTGGAATAAGGAAGAGCATTTCACAGCATGGCACATCATGGAAGACAGACATGCTGATCAAGCAGAATATCAACACGAAGACAGAGGACAAAGAAAGAAAATAGCAGTCAAAAGAAGCTGAAGAATGCTGAACTATATCAAGCTATTACGGTGCAAAGAAATGGAAGGTGCAGTGGGCAGCAATGGACATTTCCACAGAGAAGGGATCCAAAACAGACTGAGGTGGGGGGAAAAAGGAAAAGAGAACAAAAGGATTGAGCTGGAGCTAGTGACAGAATCTAGCAAAAAGCACACACTGGGTGAGTTACAACCTTTCACAGATGAAATAAAAATGAAATAAATTAAACACACTGAAGCTAAAATGAATGCCATATTAATGTCTTAGTAAGTAATACAAAACCTGAACAAGCCTACATTTGTAATGAATAATGACCACGAATGGTTTAGGAAATTGCCAGAGAAACTGTTAATTAGTTTAAACCTAGCAGGTGATTTCTACATTGTCTGTTTAAAACTGCCCAAGAGGAGTGGCATATATTGCAAATATAGTATCATGTGGTATGTGGTATTCCTACTTTGTTGAAATATGACTTTTGACTTGTTGACTTTTTTCGGTAATCAGAGCACTGGGAATGGGAGGAGAGTGTGATCTCAAAGCCACTGCAAAAACACACATACACACATTTGCCACTGGGGCCAGAAACACACACTCTGCTCAGACTTTTGAATAGATTAGTCTGTCACAATTGCAATACGAACAGACAGGATAAAACTGGGACATGGGATCACAGTGAGAGTACATCTCTCTCCCACTGCAAACAAACCTTTTCATCTATTCCAAAACCAATCATAAAGAGGTGATGATGATTTTGTAGATCCTAATTACTAATAAAGATATAAAAAGAGATAAATCTCTCTCCCATGATTCATGGTGAAAACTGTGCACTAGACCAACCTGAAACTGATGAAACTAAGCTAACGGAGCCTCACTGACTGAAAAGGTTCTCCACAGTCCACTGTACTTGGGAACTACCAAGACCTGACCTTTGACCTGCGTTCCTACTTTCCTAGACAATTACAAGACCTGTTCTGATACTACGTCTTGGGGGGAAACCAGATGCCTGGTGCTTTGTTGTCCTGTTGCTTAATGTTTTGTTAGCTATTTTATACTGAACTGGATGTTTGTCGGTTTGCTCCCATTTTAATGATTAAGTGTTAAGTACACTAACAGATTCCCACAGGAGAAGCCAGAACTGATGATGACCACTCATACCTAATTCAAACCCCCCTCAACCTCCTCCGGCCAGTTCACTAAGGCAGGGCCTGGGACTGCATGTGGATATGAATGATATGGCACTGGTGGAAACATATGCTATATGTCCACTCCTCCCAAACATGTATAGTAATGCACACAGGTTGTCTCAACAAATCCGTTGTTAGGCAAAGATAGAATTGTTATCAACACCCTCACAGACAGTAACGCTCCATCACAGACTGTGGTTGGAGATGGTTGGATGTTTTTATTACAATCAACAGTCAAAGCTAGTGATGGTTAAATATTGAGGTAATAACAAAAAAAACTAATTGAATTCAATCTAGGGAATAAATATACAGATAAAGACCAAACTCATTATTATCCATTTCATTCCTGTGGCAGGGCTACTAAACTGTTGAGAAAAACCATACACTTGGAAAAGCTTATCTGATGAGTCCATACAACAGCCTTTAATTAAAGCAAAGGTCTCAGACAAAAAAGTGGTTTGTGCAAACAAAACATTTACACCTGTAGCTATCGTAGATGTCCCTGTTTTATCCCGCAGATTAATCTAGGAGACATTTTAGATACCACAGCATACATCAGTTATGGATGTGTGATACATGATATATCATAACCAAGGTTGTTCCTTTTTCAAGGATGAATCTTAAGTACAAATATGTTTGATCCCCTAGCTTGCTCATAACTCAACAATGTCTATATTCTGAAAAAATAGCTAACGCTAATTTCTATCTTTAACCTGTTCTTATTATTAACCTCGTTATATTAGTCTGTCCACATATGTAGGGTTTAGGTCAGAGCTGTGAGATTATTTTATTGTTTTCCTCTCTTGTCATTCCTCTCCTCCCCTTGAATCTCTGTTCCCAAAACATAGAAACCTGGACTGTCTAAACCATTATTCATCCCTTTGCTCTGGGACAGATGACAGAAGCTGCCCTAGTCTCTGGACCAGCTGATTTTCTGTTGTAGTACTTCTCTGTCATTCTCTTTTGATTAAAGTATTATGCTTTTTGGCTTTTCTCCTCTCCTTTATTGAGTTATATATCTTTTTTGTGCATGTAACAGGTTTGCAAAGTGAAAAAGCGCAAAGTCCAGCCCAAAGGGAGTTTCCATCTCCCACAGAAAGCTCTGCTCTGAACCGCTTGAAACAGCTTGTTTGTAGTCCAGTCCTTCACTTCCTTTAATTGTGACGTCACAATGAAATAAAGCATTAAGCTTGCCAAGCGGCTAGCGGGGTCAAGCTAAGCTAGTCTGAGCGGAGCCCCTTTGGCTCGACTCGCCTTTGTTTGGTTTTCCATCGTAGAAATGTTGCACCTGTACCTGCTTCCAGGTACTTTTTTTCGTATCACCTCACCTCCATCGAGGTTCCAAGCGAGCTGAGGGATACTAAAATGTCAAGCAGGACAGACTGCTGATTGGTGCGAGAGAATATTTACTATTCACTGCCTCATCATTGCGTGCACTAGACAGAGGCCAGCAACAGAAAGTTTGATATTTTACAGTTTTCGTGTGGAATTTCATCACTAAATCCACTTCTGAGAAGTTTTGAGGTCAGAAATCAGCTGTGTAGATTAAGAATATTGACAATGTAAGTGGACGTTTCTTTGCTTGTGTCATTATTATGAGTTAGTCACATCTGGCTAAAAGACATGCCCGGGAACTGATATAAACAAGCTCGGTGGCTCCGCTCACAAGAGATACTGTACATCCACACCGGAGCAGGAAGCGTTTGCCGCATGCAATATGTTGTCTAAAGGAATGAAGGATTAAATTAAGTTTCCCAACCCTCTGTTAAATATTTGTACCCTTGGTAAGTGGAGCGAGGTGCGTGTGTATTTTAATTTGTTGTTGATGTTGGGAAAAAATTATCATGTGTAATGCTAATTCAAGTAGTGTGGGAGATGTATCTTTGATGCGTGTATTGTAAGATTTATTGTGGCTTTGTTTTAGTTTCATGGTGCGTGATGGAACAATAAAGATATATTGCACTGGTCGAACTCTACGCGGGTTTATTGATGCCAAGGGCTGCTGCAGACAGTTTTACGAGAAGTGATGGCGGAACAAAAATTTGCTTGAATATTTTCGGAGTTGAGGAGCTCCGCAAGTGGCTGCGGGGGAATCCTGCGCCAACCCACGGGAGGAGCGTGTGAGGCCGGCCAGCCGCCCGCTCACAGAGCCCTCTGCTCCCGCCGTCACACAGACCGCTGCAGCAACAACAGCAGAGGAAAACACAGCTGGAAGGTTTTCATACCGCTTAT
>NC_060158.1:24595048-24611320 GCF_021292245.1 Micropterus dolomieu | reverse complement strand
CCAGAAAGGGGAGAAGTTGTGTTAGTAACATGCAATAATGGGATGAGGTTGCATACAGAGGGAGAGAAAGTAGAGGAGAGAGGAGCTCAGTGCATCATGGGAAATCCCCCGGCAGTCTAGGCCTATAGCAGCATAACTAAGGGATCATCAGTAGTAATTATCAGTTATCATTATCAGTAGTAATTATAAAAGTCATAATAAATGTAGGCTATATATATCATTTACTGTTGCTTTATAGACGTACTTTGGGTACGCAGCAATGGGGGGTGGGGGGTGAAAACATGAAAGATTTCTGGGCTGGACGAAGCCCCTAATGTTTCAAGAGCCTGGAAACGCCCCTGGGCATCTCTACGGGGGAGTCGTGGGGTGAGCCGCTTTTACAACTGCTCACACACATAATCTTTACATGTCACACAATTTTTGAAACATCTCACTCAAAGAGCAAATCCTCATCTCAAATCTCCAAAACCATAAGCTATTTCTCAGCCTTTAAGTTAGTTTTCAGTTGCATAAAACACTTTTTTCAAAACACTACACACAATTCTCTACCTAACACAACAATCTAACAGAAAGTGACCTGCTTTTCTTTTCCAAACACAACCAATCAATATGCTACACTTCACCAGGTCACACACCCACTCCTCACATGTGCAAACACTAACTGCTTAACTGATCACTAACCAATCACTGCTTTAGTGTTCAGTAGAACTGTACATAGGTCAAAGGTCAGATTACCTGTTTTGAACAATGGCTGCCAACAATGGACAGAGAGCAAGGGGAGTAGGAGGGAGACAACGAGGACTAGTTCAAGGAGGAAGAGTTGGAAAAAGAGGAAGAGGACGATGACGAGAAAGTCTTGGGAGAGGACTTGTTGGAAGAGGACAAGAGCAAAGAAGAGAAGGAAGGCGAGCCATCACTGATCATGAAGAGAAGCTCGACTGAGAGTCCAGCCCAACTTGAGTCGGTTTACAGTGGCGTCCATAACTGCAGGTATGCAACAATCTATTGGTTATTTCCGCAGTACAGTATTGTAAAATAAGTACTATTGCTTGGCAATAAAAGTAAAAATTATACTTTAGGTTCACATATGTTTATGCTTTTTGTTTCTTGTATGCTACTGTACAACACTGTGCTGCTGTAACAACTGTAATGTTTTGCCAAATAAATATTTGCTGTTTCAACATTGCATTGGTACAGTGTACTTTTCAGCACCTCTTAGCAGATTAGTTTCACTCTACAACATTGTATGTTAATGTATGGAAATACACAAAAACCTATGAAAGACAAGACAAGTTTTAGATTTAGAACAACAGTGTGTAAATAAATCCAATAATTTGCAATAATGGAAAAAGCCATTTGATGCAAATGCTTCATTTTGGGATGTGTTTATGGCATTTTGAATGCAGTGTTTCATTTTGAAGGACATATGAGGCATTTTGCATTGTGTGAGCTGTGAGGGTTCTAAACTTTCCTCAATCACGGTGAAGCATCAGTTTTTATTTTGCAAATTAACGCAGTATTAATGAATGATGCTGCCAAGGAAAAACTATAAACCACCCTTCCGAGGTGGAGGAAATTAAGAAATCTCTTGATTTTTTGTCAGCGGAGATTACAAAAGTCGCAGCCTAAAATAAGATCATGGAGCTGATGGGAGAAATTCAAGCGCTTAAAACGCAGAACAAGGAAAAGGATAATCGAGTGGCCGAACTTGAGCAATTTACCCGGAGTAACGACCTCATTATCAGCGGCCTGAGGACCAAACACCGGAGTTACGCCAGAGCGGCCATGGCATCGGAGGATGCGGGGCCGACGCCTCGGAGGACGACCGTAAGTCGCTTGAGCAACAGGTGCTTTGTTTCTTGGACAGCAAGGGTATTTCTATTAACAGCGGAGACATCGAAGCATGCTATACCCTGCCCAATAAAACCAAAACGGCTGCACCTGCAATAATAATGCGGTTTACCAACAGGAAGAAAAAACACGCACTCCTTAAACAAGGAAGGAAGCTAAAAGGGACAGACATCAACGAACACCTCACTAAGAAGAACGCGGATATTGCAAGAAGAGCACGAATGCTACAAGATCATGTCAGTAACATGTCATTATGGAGTGTGTCACAGTAGAAATTGAGAGAGAAAAAGAAAGAAATATTCCACACTAATTGACAACATATTTACAAACGTTACTGACAGACCGGTTACAAGTGGCCTAATAATAACTAATAACTGACATAAGCGACCATTTGCCAGTCTTTGCAATTATACAAAACTGTATGCAGAAGAATAAAGACATTACTACAATTATGATGAAAAGCAAAAAAACACAAGATGCTGTAAAGTCTTTTAAACAAGACCTTTTAAGACAAGACTGGAAAAAAGTTTATGTGAGTGACGTTAATAGGGCCTATGAAACATTTCTGAGAATCATATCAGGATTATATGACAACCATTGTCCTCTAGTAAAGAATATAGTCAAGCAAAAATACGTTAAGAAACCATGGATATCAAAAGGAAACAAAACTGAATGCAAGAAGAAGAATTTACTAGAATTCTTAAAGAGAAGAACAATAGAAGCAGAACAAAATATAAGTTATATAAAAATAAATTAACAAAAATCATTAGATGCAGTAAAGTTGATTATTAGAACAGTTTACTGGAAGACAACAAAAAAAATATTAACAAAACATGGGATGTCTAAAATGCTATCATTAAAAAAAATGGAAAAAAAGAATATCCAAGTTACTTGCTAGCATCAAATGATACAGAAATCACTGACAGGGCTTCAGATGCTGGGGAATTCAATAAATACTTCAATACTGGTCCGGGACTGGCAAGGGATATTCCAAAGACAGGTAGTAGTGATGGAGTAGAAAGTAAGAAGTTATTTGTTGAAGAAACAATATTTATTATAGTATATTATTATATATATAATATTTATAAGAGGGACTGATGAAAAAGAACTTATTGATATTGTAAAAAAATTTAAGAGTAAGAAGTCCACCGACTGCCATGATATTTATGTGTCAGTCCCTACAAACCGATAAATTGAATGTTCTTTATAGGGGCGGTGCGGGGCGGTGCGGGGCGGGGCGGGGCGGGGCGGGGCGGTGGTGCAGGTTAGTGCTGTCGCCTCACAGCAAGAAGGTTGTGGGTTCAAACCCCAATTGCCCTGGCTTCTCTGTGTGGAGTTTGCTCCATGTTTAGACTCTGATGGAGCTCAGGATTGATCAGGAGGGCTGCTGCTTTACTCCAAACAGTTTTACTGTGTGAACCTGGACTGTGTGAGAGACCTTTTGGATGTGTAGAAGAACACAGAACATGAATTAACATTAGATCCTGAGCGATCCTGTCGGGGTGTCGGGAGATTTTTAATTATTTCTTTATGTTGCTGTGGCTCGTGTAGAAATGCGCAAGGCGTTTCTGGAGAGGCACTTCATCCAGCGACTATTCAGTGTTCATTTCTACAATCCTGCAGCCCATCCACACACATCATATTCAACAATAACAACATCAGTAATATCAAAGTCAAATGACATTAAGGAATGAAGTTAGAACATCGCTTTATGAGGCGCTACAGAAATGATTCGATCGCACATTTGATTATTTTTAATAGGCTAAACTAATACAACTTATGAATACAACATAAACACTGTAGAGTCCTGCTCAGGCCATGTGTTGGTCCAGCTGCATGTCACGCCTCCTTTAAATGTCATAGCGGCTGAAAAGGCTCCGCAAGGATACACCAATGTATCTTCGCTTATAGCTCCTTCAGCAAGCCTCCTCGATCGAGGAGGCGAGGAGGCGAGGAGGCACAAATTTGGGAAATGAGAAAGGCCCATTGCTTAACGTATCACAACAATAAAACCTGAATGGAAGCATTGCAACATTCTGTAACTACTGGCTGCGTTTTTCTATGTTCTATCATTAGACCCACAAGCACCTAACTGGTGGCTACTGATCGTTCCAGATGTGTAGCAGTCTGTGGCTTGAGGGACCTTTGTGTCTAATTGCCATATTACTGTTTAATATTTTCAACTTTCGCAAAACGTTTTTATTAGCTTACATCAGTGTGAACAGACTGCAGAAAACATGGTAGGCCTCAATCCATAATGATAAATCTACATAGGCTACTACATAGGCCTGCTAAACTAGAAAATGCTCTAAGACAGAAGCCAAGGAGGCAGTTCACTGAGGAGTGATGGTTAAAATCTGTAATTGTAAATGTCACTCTGATTGGCATAATCAACCGTTTGCGACGCTATTATGCAGCTGCCCGTTATTGTGCATGCCACACCTGTGGTTAGGCCTACTGGCAGCAGATGTATTTTAATACCACAGGGCACAGAAGTCAAACAAGCAGTTAAACAAACTATCATCTTGTAGTTATTGGTATTTTCCATAATTATGGTCGTGATCTGACTTTATGCTGCACACAACATGAGAAGTGAAAGGAGTTGGTTGGCTGAGCAGGTTGAGGTGTGCAGCCTGTCGCCTGCAGCTCTTTATCTAACAGCTCACTGTGTCTTCTGCTCCTGACTGTTGCATTACTCACTGCAATATTTCAAACAGGTCCGCTGTCAGAAAACTGTTGAAAATGACAGCTGTCTTGTTGTGTAGCTGCATTTTTGAAGCAGGGCTTCAGCATTACAGTAAGAAGTGTTGGTGTGCTTTTAGCATGACTCAGCATATTTGCAGAACTGTTTTGGCACATACACAGAAAAACTGGAACTTTCAGAGTTTCAGATGTCAGTAAATTACATCCCTGTATTGATGAAAATTCCCCTTCACTTAGTCACTTGATCCACTGTTAACATAAAAACTATTCAGAAGGTAAAAGAAGATTTGACTTTTGTGGTGTGTCTCAAGCGCAGCAAATTGAATGTTGCCCAACTTGAATAAATTGTCTTGTAATTTATAATTTCCGAACACATGTAGCAGTCAAAAAAGGGGGCTGCCTGCCAGTATGTTTCATTCAGGATACAGCTATCCAGCACATTTTCTGTAGCGAATCTGACAGTATAATGTATGGTCTCTTTCAGTGGTGGACAGTAACTAAGTACATTTACCCAAGTACTGTACTCAAGTACAAATTTGAGGTACCTGTACTTTGCATATTTTTCTTTTCTTGACACTTTCTACTCCACTACATCTCAAAGGGAAATATTGTACTTTTTAGTTCACTACATTTATCTGACAGCTTTAGTAGTTACTTTATAAATAAAGCTTTTTACACACAAACATTTGAAGAGTTATATAAAATATGATGTTTTGTTATAAATGAAACTACTACAACAGTTTATTCAAGTACAGCTAAAATGATTAGTCGGGTGACAGAAAATTAATTGGCAACTGTGTGAACTCATGATCATTTAGGTCATTTTTCATGTAAAACATTTCATGGTTCAAACAACACAAGTGTGAAGATTTGCTGATTTTCCTTTTAATGATTTGAATAATTAGAATGTAGTGTTAATAATGTTGACGTTTGTACTTTTGGTTGGATAAAACAAGATTTGTGAAGGTGTCGCTTTGAGCTCTGGGTAGCTGTGATGGGATTTCTCACAGTTTTCACCATCAATCAGTCGATTAATGGAGAAAATAATCAGCAGATGAATTCATAATGATATAATTTGATTAGTTGCAGCCCGATACAAAATAGTTCTAAATGAGCTCCACCTGAACCACCTTCATCAGAAAAATCCTGCTTTACATGAATGCATGAGGAATAATAATCTACACAACAGTCACTGGGGACATTTTCTTTTAATACTTTAAATACATTTTCCTGATTACACTTGCACAATTTAACTTCAGTGCAATGTGCTTTTACTTGTAACAGACTATGTCTACAGTGTGGTATTAAAACTTTTACTTAAGTAAAGGATTTGAACACTTCCTCCACCTCTGGTATCTTTTCTTTCCATATTAAGTCTTTAAAGCTGCATTAATTGTGGCGGAATAAGCTGTGGAGGACACAATCACAGAAAACAAACCAAGCTGCCAAACCATCAGTTTGGCAGCTTCAACTGATTTCTGTTTTTCTTTTCACAACTTGTACAGATTGTACAGATGCTTATTTTAACGAATATTTGCGAGTTAGTGAGAAAGAAGCAGACAGTTTTGCAGTTGCATTGTGCATTTGAAGGTTGTCTTCAGGCTGTCAAACTGGCTCAGGCTGACGTGAAAAAAATAAAGACAGAAGCTAAAGAATACCGATCAGAGTAAAAGTGGACCACCATATCACCTGAATATTGAGAACGAGGACAGCGATATCAACACTGTTCATGTACAGCTGGGTAGGTCTCTATTCACTATTATAATCATTAAAAAGCAGAACAGTAGGGCTTTATAACGTTACATTCAGTAGTATGTTAGTAGTAGTGATTGTAATTATTAGTGTTTGACCATATCTTGGCAAAATACTGCAAAAGAAAGCTAGAAAACAACCCCTTTTGCATTAGAGTCAATGGAGCGCAGCCATGAAAGTGTCGGACCTCAGTTAGAGCGAGCCCTATCCTGCGCTGTGATTGGCCAGCTGTGTCCAGGAGGAGAGCTTTTGCTCAGTCTCAGTCTCAGGTCTACCTTTTCTATGGGGCACATTTAGAACAGACATCAGGATAATCTTTTCACATCAGACTGTAATGCCGCACTCAGTCAACTCTAAAGAGAAGGGAGGCAAGTGATCAACCTGAGGGCAATAGACGTACAGTATGTACATCTGAGAGACACACGTGGTTGAGCTAGATGCCGGTACAGCAGGGTTACCCTGTCTGGTCACTGCTTTCAGCATGCCTCTCCTTCTCCCTGTCTCTCTGTACTGCCTGTTTTGTGACCAGATACCATTATTTTACCAGAAGAACAGTCACTGAGCTGGATGATCATTTTAATTTGATACATTGAATATTCTGTTTGTATCACTGGTTTGTGGATAAAGAACAGTGTACATGCAGCCCTGTCTGACAGGTGTCTGAGACTGTTATTATCCATCTCTTCAATGCTCCCAGACTCCTTTAGACAAATTTTACCATGCAGAACACAGGAGTTGCTGGTCTACAGCTGCCTCAATTAGTTAGTTTGTTTATGTTATTGTGTGACCAACTGAGACAGGTGTGGGTTCCAGATGTGTCTATTTGTGAATGTTGGTAGGGCTTGTAAGCATGTCTGTATGTACATTAGTTAGAAAAAGGGAAAGAACACAGAGGAAGGTATACAAGATCCTACACCGCACACAAACCGTGGAATTTACAATCACTTAGCAGGTTTTGGATTCCACTCCTGATAGTTTCGCTATTGTCTCAAGAGTTAACACAAGCAAAACACAGATCTTAATTACATGGTAAAACATCAAAAGTGGTTTCAACTTTATGAATGTGAATGGAGGTGTGAATTAACAGACAGAGAGATTTTGGTGCTGCTTTCTTCGTTACATGCCATTTGTTATTTAGAAGCCACTTTATGAAGGCTTTGCCATAGGATGAGGTTCCAACGTTTTTTAATGATCTACTTTACCTGTAAGTGTGACACGTTTGTTCAAAAGCCATAACGGCATATCTGGTTTCCCTCAGGCTCAGTTACTAATTGGGATTCAAATATTTCACCTATAAACTCAGTGTCATGCAGTCTTGATTGTTGTTCCATGAGTAAGTGCTGCAAAATGAGTTCCAATTAAGAGGTAATTGCAGTGCTGTTGAGCAGTAACAAGTTGCTAATGAAAATCCTGGGCTTATGATGGAACTGGGAGATTGCTTTTAAAATTAGGCTGCTTCACCAGTTTTGCTCTCTGTGGATGAAGGAATTAGACAGCATGGGTCTGGGAAGTCCTGGCTAATTACTCTCAAATCCCAGTGAAGTCCATTTGTGGCAATTATTGCCCTGTGATTGCCTTTGTACCATCTCATCTCACAAAGCTGCTCACAATTTCTATTTGAATTTCTCACAAACTGTGTTGTTTTGGCACCTTTTCACGTATTGGGACCTTGCCACATATTATTATTTTTAGTAATTTGAGCCCAAGATAATTGACTGATAATATTTAAAGGTACAGTATGTAAGAATCTACTACTCTCCACCTGTTGTTCACACTCCAAAAATATAAGGACAGTATTTCACACATCAGGTCAAAATTATGACAGTTTACGCTGCATTTTAGATAATATTTAACCAAATACATGTTGTGAGATGTGCAACATTCTTTTCTTATCTCTGATAAAAGCCTGATTAATTTAATGGGGCGTGATTTACTGTGTAAAATGCATGCTACTCAGAGAGGAATCTGGATTTATTAAGTGCCTGTACCTGTGCTTTATGGACGGTAGCTGCACGAGGACACACACCCTTCCACGCCGTCATGCCAATCTAGTCTGCAGTCGGGGTCTGAACCTGAATGGAGTGCAGCTGTGGCGCTTCCATGTCTGCTCCCCACGGGGTTTTAGTAAATTGACATCCGTTAGAGGTGTCTCTTGTCACAACAGGCAACCCCTCGCTGGTGACAAAGGGGGCCTTCTGCCTCCCCCTATTGGTAGAAGTGGTTCTGACCAGCTTGTGGTTTGGAGTGGTCCTTATTAAATGTGGAGCATTCTTAAATGCTTGCTCAGTAGTTTGCTGTGCGTTTTGTTGTGGTTCTTTTAGTGTGTGCAAAGTTCCCTTGCAGTGCTGTGTTATAGGGTGGAAGGACAGCCCCGGTGACCATTTGGGGTTGACCTTTGTGAGGGCTCTCTGCCTTGCTTGCTACATTTCACTGGGGGGTAGCTTCTGTGTAGTGAAGCTTCATTTAATGTAAAGTAGCTAGTAGCTAGGCTCACTACATTTTCCAAGTAGCTTGCCCAACACTGTTAATAAATTTGTTCAGTTGTGTGACAAGAACTATCTCACCGTTAACACTAAAAAACTGAGGAGATGGTGTTTGACCCTCGGTCAGTGGGGGATGATACCCCACTGTCCATTCACAGGGAGGAGATCAAACAGGTCACTTCTTGTAAGTATCTGGGTATCCACCTGGATAAACTCTTAAGCTGGAGTGATCATGTTGACTATGTATGTTCCTGTCACAAACCCCCGGTCGTGACCCTGACCTTCCTGTTGGGATGTGTGTGTGTGATAGTAGTTTTGAGTTCTTTTCCCCTTGGGGTGTTTATGGTGTGCTTGGTGTGTTTTGGTTATTGTCTGTCTCTCTGTGTTCTGCTTCCTCCCTCATGCTCTGGGGCTGCTGGTGGGCATGGTTGCCTGAGCTCCTGTTGACGCACCTGAGACTCATCCATTTAATCAGCACACCAGTGCCTCAGCCTACAATCAACCCACCTTAAAAGACCAGCCCAACCTTCCAGTCCCCGCTGGATTGTTGTCCCACACAGTACGAACACACCAGCCTGTTGCCCAGTCTGAACAATCAGCATCTTGTCTGAACCCTTGAATTCGTATTAACGTGTTTTTCTGTCTCGACCACAGCATACCTGCTGCAACCCTGAGCTCTGGAACCAGGACCACATGCCCCTTGGAACAACCACCCATCCCCAAGCCACACCTGTCTCTCCCTTGTGTTCAATAAATCGTTACACTGCTCATACTCTGGTCTGCGTCTGAGTTTCTGGCCCCACTCCTGACAGTTCCCATTTACAGCAAAGGCTGAATTTTATTTTTACGCAGACTGAGGGTGTTACATCAGTTTTTATTTTATCAGGCAGTGATGGAGAGTGTCATCAGGTATGGGATGGCAGCGTGGTTCGGCAATCTCTCCACACAGTCCGAATCACAGTTGCAGCGCCTGGTACAGACTGCTATGAAGGTGATGGGGAGGACTGAAAAGCTCTCCCTTCAGTCCATCTATGAGCAGTCTGTACTCAGGCAGGCACGAAGAGTACTGCTGGACCCATCCCACATTCTTCAAATGGAATACGAGCTCTTGCCTTCTGGCAGAAGGTACAGAATCCCAAAAAACAAATTGAACTGTTTTAAATACTTTTTCGTACCGACCTCCATCAAAATTTTAAATCAAAATTTTAAAAAGATCTGTACACTGAGGCCTGGGAAGTGTGCAATAACTTGGTGTTCTGCTTGTTGTTTTTTTGTATTTTATTTAATTTTTTATTGGATGTGTCATGTGTGTATGTAGCCTACGTGTACGTCTTCAGCTGTTATTTGTATTTTACGTGCATTTGTTGCGACTACTATGCACTACACACTTTTGAGTCCATGAAATATTTCCCCTAGAGTACAATAAAGTATATTCTATTCTACTCTATTCATTATAGATCATTAGTTTGTGTGACGGCATTTTATAACTGTGGTTGTTTTTAGGTGTAATTTTGATAGAAATTTCTGTAAATAAGCTCTTATAGCTAATATAATATATTACAGTACAAACAGCACAACACAGTGGATTACCTGCAAAAGCCCGTAACTTGCTCAAAATCCTTAGTCTATCTCACAAAAGCAAATCTTTATGTCCTTGAACATGTCATTGTTTATGAACAATATAGTCAAAATGGCATGTTATCAATATAACAGTGTAAGGGTCTTCTGATGTAAACTATAGCTAACGTTTTGATGACAATGGCACTTTTTTTTCAATATGTCATATCCATTTCAGTATAAAGTTAGACATTGCAAGAGATTGGACAGGATTCACAGTTACGTTTTCACTGTTCGTACTATAATTTGTTGACAGACCACGTGACTGTGATGCAGAAAAGAAAAATAAAGGACTGTTTTCTAGCACTGCATTGCACAAATAATGAATTACAAAATTAGAAATGTATGCATGTGAAACACTCCTTAGGCTGATGTTCCTGTCTGTCAGGTCACAGATTCTTATCCACATCACAACAGATATCGTCATCACTTACAGTAAGGAAACATTTACAAAACAAAGTCTAATAGACGTGTAGAAAGTATGATTGACAGAGTATCTCTCTCTTTCTCTCTCTCTTTCATATATATATATATATATATATACATATAAAATCTTATTTAATTCAATTTTAGCGTGTGTTCTTAATCAAACATAGCTTTTCCCAATGCCTGGTTTAAGCCTTCACAGCACACACACACACACAAAGAGAGCAAGTTTTAATAAAAGTATTTTTACAGGTCTCTTTGTATTTCATTATAGATCATTAGTTTGTGTGACTGCATTGTATAACTTTTGTTGTATTTAGGTGTAATTTTGGTATAATTATCGTAAATAAGCTCTATTCAAAGAAACCTCACTAATTTCTAAACCCTGGTGACGTAGGTCACTTCCAATCAGTCACATCACTGAGATAAGTGATGGTACGCATCATTTTGCCAGTGGGTAAAAAAATTATTGTTGTGTTTTTTTGTCATTAAATGGACCAAGTAAACATAATTTAAAGAAATTTTAACAAACAAAATATTTTGGGGGGTAGACTTTGCGGTACATCCCCTTAAGGCAACACTGTACCATAATGGTAAAGAATGGAAAAAGAGAGTTATTATTTAAAGTCTGACTAAAATGTCTTAAAAAAGTCACTGAAAATGTTCAATGCTTTACCAGTTTAAAGTACAATCATTTTAAATTTGAAAATATAAAAAATAAACTCTTTACATAGGTTTGTTTGTCTAAATGTTACCTTCAGGCAACATACCATGTACCATTGTGGAACCGCCTATAGGAATGAATGCAAAAAAGAGACTACACATATTTCAACAAAGTTTACATTAAAAATCTTTAAATACAAACGTCAAAAACTTGCTGAAGACAGAGCTACCTTCCATCAATTCCTCATTTGTGTTACATTTAAATGTGTCTTCAGTTCTCTGGTGCCATTTAAGATATGTACTTGCATCCGTCTTTGGCTCAATACTTATGGAAGTTGACAAAGCATAGAAAGTCAACAAAATGCATCACATTATCAATAAGTGAATACAAGTTATTAAATAGGTTTCCTCCCTATCTTATACTCATACCTGTCACTGCACTTTTATCCTAACTGCTCTTCATTCTTTTCCTCATCTGCGTTCTTAGACTCATCCTCACAATCACTCTTACTTTTCTTGCAGGATTTCCAGCAACTCATTGTTTTCCTCATTACTAAATCCTTATTCATCCTCACTACCATCAGCTGGAAGTACCCTTTTCTTAGATGAACCATAGAAAACCTTTATGTTCATCCTCTTAATGGAGGAACAATGTGTTTAACCCTATATAATCATGTTCTCTGCAGGGAAGATAACAAAGCATAAGGTTCAAATATCCAGTGTAATACATTTATTATTACAGTGTTATTACAACAAACACTGCCCACATCAGTGGAGTGATGACGTCCTGACTTCCAGTTATTACAGTAAGAAGTATAAGAGCACCCTCTATGTTTAAACATGTGTAATGGCAGCTTGATAGGTAAGCTAATTTTAAACTCTTTCATCTGTTACACAGAAATGTGTGGTATTCTCATTCATACGAATTAAAAAAATTCAATGTGTCCTTTTTTCTCTCCTTTACTTGCTTTTTTATCCTCTTTGTCCCAGAAGGACACACATTTCAAATCGTTGCCATTTAAACTTTTTATAAAGACAAGAAAGATTGTAATAAAGGACCTCTGAACAGAGAACAGAGTTTGGATTTTTATTGTTAATTTAATTTGTGTGTTGCACAATTGGAACCCTGTATATGTCTGATCACAGTTTTGATATTTTTTCTGTCTGAATTGCAGTACAGTTTCCAACTTTTTTTTGTTTGCTTTAGACAAAACCTTTTGCCGAATAATAACTACAATAACTTTATTTATATAGCGCATTTCAAAACAAAGTTACAAAGTACTTTGCAGTGAGAACATAACACATCCAAGTTTTTCTTATAAATTTACCACTTTAATTTTGATTTTTTTTCCTCAGCATTTTCCCCCCACCTCCTCTTTTTTCTAACCTATAATGATCCTAATGTGCCATCGTACTTAGATACATTTAATGAGGTAACATTTTGGCACAGTCATTAACACGTTTAAATAATCCATCACAATCTTTCAGCAGACAAAATAGTTAATTGTTAGTTGTAAAAAATGTCATCACATAACAGTTTTCAAGAAAAAAAACAATAGTCTACACATTGTAACACGCTGTCATTTTCAAATTTTAGAACTTAAATAGCTGGCAAAACATTCATTCAAGATACTACTCTCATTGTCCTTGTGTTTCTATACTATGTATCCATCTATACAATATTTTCTCCTTCTGCTTTCAGCTTAGAACAGCTGTTACCCTACATTTCTGTGGATGTGAGCAATTTTCACTTTATAGATAATCTCACTGAATCAGTTTGAATAGTTTAAAAACACTCAACAGTATCATTCACTTTCATTACACATTTTTTGTTCTTAACTTTCCCTGTGCAGCTAGGCAGTTAGTCTTCTCATTCTTGTTTTGCATGATAAATTATTTGCTATCAAGTTTATGAATAGTTCAAATGCTAAGAGAAAGATCTCCACCCTGTAAAAAACTTGATCTTTTGTTGCTCAGCTAGCTCCTTGATAATTCCATACTCATGACTTCCAGGATGTATTCCAGTTTTAAACTTTGTGTCTTTGAGTTTTTCCCAGTAATGATTCCAGTTTCCATTTTTGTCTGCTCCATAACCGAACACATGGACCTTGGAGAAAAGAAAAAACATCTCTTAACAGAACAACATAATGTATGAAACATTGCTTTTGCCACAATGTTCAAGATGTTAATTTTGCTCATAAGCAGTACTGGCAGCTGGACTACTGAGTGGGCCACAACATTCAAACTGAACTGTCTATCAAGCCAGTCGGGCCACGAATCTGGGTTAGCCAATGCAGGTCTGATTAAGCAGCAGAGCTCTTTGCTGAGGTGTAGGATTCAAAAGTAGTTTAAAAGGAAGTTAGGTCTGGTTTAGAGAATGACTGACATTAGGTATACTGACATAATGATAGGTCACAACATAATTTAACTCTAATGCTGGGCCTCCATAGGAATGTTCACCCAACTGTTGGCCAATATCACCATGTCATTACAGTTTTTCACAATTGCTGAGACACATTTCTTGAAACCTTCATCTATTTTCTCGTAACTTTAAACACAAAACCTAATCTTTACACTACATTCACAAAACGCCTGACTCAAAAATCAAACAACTGTCTCAAATCCATGTGATCTATATGCTCAAAATCAAGTAATGCTTTCAAAGCATAAACACAGCCAGTCAATAGGTAAAACAGTACAGAGCGTTCTTTAAACGCTACATCAAAAATTAAGAACACAGCGTCCAGGGCATGTAGTTACAAAAAAATGGGGGTTTTTGCACATAGGAAACACCTTTTCCAATTTAAAAAAATATACTGATCAGAACTTATTACAGTAAATATATAGTATACTGTAAGTACTGCAAGTAATACAGTACTGAATATCTGTATAATCAAGCACTTGCATAAAAATACAGTACTGTAAGAAAACTTTAAATGAAAAGCCTACACATTTACACTCAAAAATGTTGTGCAGCCGCAAAATCAAATTTTGTTCTGGGTCCGGCCAGAGGACTTGATCTACATCACATGCAGCCTTACTGTAACAACACTCCACACCTATGTCATCACAGGCCAATTCCATTGCATGCAAGAGATTTCCCTAGTAAATGAATTTTGGTCATACATCTTCCACCACCAGGCAAAGAAATATTTCTTTATTGGATAGAAGTAAGGGCTGTATGGTTGAAGGTAAACATTTATGAATTACTGGTTGCTGGTTGATGTTAAGCCACTTGCTTAGCAGGACACCACAGTGAAAGCTGACATTGCCCCGAGGTTGAATGAAAGTAGAGAACCTGTCCCTAATTACAGAGTTACAACCAACCGTTGTCTTTGAAGAATTTATTTAACAAAATACATAGACAGCTGGTCCAGAGACCTGCCGCCTAGGGTGGCTTGGGGCGTTTGGCCCCGAGCAAAGGGATGCATCATCATTTACACAGTCTAGGTTTCTATGTTTTGGGGAACAGAGATCCTCTCTCTGCCTTGAATGAACATTCCATGAGAGGAGAGGAACAACAAGAGAGGAAAACACCAAAACAATCTCACAGCTCTGACCTAAACCCTAGTAAATGTGGACAGACTAACACAAGGAGTTTAGGAGAGGAAAGGTTAAGGATAAAAACACAATACATATATCTAATAAGCCATATACAGAATAGTATATAATAATGATAATATTAAAAGATCATGACAGGACACAATTTTCTGCCATAACATGCAGAATTATGAGTTGTGTGTAAAAGATGACATCTGTGTGGTAGCTGTGTTTAACTTTTGCTGCATGTATTTACCATTTTGCAACACAAGTGCATCACAGTGCAAAATGTGTTTCAGTGAGTGAGAATTTGCAATATTTAGACTTTTGCAAAAAGAGTGGATGAGATTTGCAAAGACTGTCTTAACTACCTGAGCTTGACAAATGGATTTAGGCCACTGAGCACTGTGTTCAGAGAATGGGGTTTAGCGTGTTAGCAATTGTGAAAAACTGTAATAACAATGAGTAACATCTGATTGTTAACACTTCTCAGATGAAACCTACATAAATACAAACTTTGATAACTTGACTTTTTTCAGTTATTTGCATCCACTTGTTAATCATTAGTGTGTTACAGCAACACTAGTGACATTCACAAGGAAATAACAATTTCATAATTGACTCACCTCGTCACAAATATGGACGGCAAGAATCAAAGCCATAAAGCCAGTGGATGGATAACTGCCCTTCTTTTGCAGCCACGTCTCATGAACATACCTCATGAAAGCTGGATTGATCACCATCACCTGTTATGAATCAGAATTAGCCTTTACACTTATTTCTAGGAGCCGCTGCCTTTGTAGCCAATACAATGTGTTGTTGAATGCTTTCAAAATAATACTCACCAAATCCTTGTTAGCTTTGATATTTGACTTAACTGGCACATATGACCTGTTGAAAATACCATGAAGTATCAAACTTAACATCAAAGGAAACTGCTTTGTACGTATTTATCAGTAAAATGATATACTAGGCACTCCAAAAGAAAACTACAGCAGAGATGATTCTTAACATTATTATATGTTCCATTTCTGAACTTTTCAAACTGTTTAAACAATGAAATTGCTAGCAGGTAAGTGGATGAGCCCCATTCATTCTCACAGGTTTTAGGCGCCTCCTCTCCTGCTCCTACTTGCTCACATGTTTGCTAGTTCCTAAGAGCTCAAACTGGCAGGGAAGCCTGTCCTTAACACACCCTGGATGGAAGATTAGCTGTTTCTCATATCTCAGTGTCTGC
>NC_060158.1:24588701-24594948 GCF_021292245.1 Micropterus dolomieu | reverse complement strand
TATCGAAGTGTAATAGATATAAATCCTTTTCTGAAGGTAGTAAAATCTATTCATTATATGGTGTAAATAATGGTTAAGCCTAGTGGGAGGGGCTACTGTCTTTAAAAGTCGCCGCTTTGGCCTGTGAGGGCAGTCTTGGCCTGGTTACAGAGGAGGTAACTAGTGAATTGTATGTTGGGTTTTTGTGTAACTTTATTATTGAGTAAGTTATAAATTCTTTTTTTCAAATAGTTAATTTTTGTTTCATTTTCTTTATGCAAGTTTTTTTTCCCACTGTTTGCACTTTGGAGGCCGGCATAATAAAAATCACGCCACTATTTTTCGACTACGCCTGTGTTTTCTCTTATTATTGAGAGTTTGGAAGAGAACCCCGCTACAACATTATTGCATATTTTCCACAAGCACAATTCAGGTGTGTGGCATGATGGCTTGAATCAGACCAGCTGTGTCACAGTAGAAAAGTCATGTTTCCTGGCATTCTTGGCTTTTAGCAATGACGTTTTAGAGTTGTAAAAGGGTTAGATGGGTTTTTTTCACAAGCTTATTTGCACATAAAATAACATAGTAGTTCATAAAGATATTGTAAGAAAATGATAAGATAATGTATTTGTATTGGTGCTCAACTAAAACGTGTACTACTCAGATAACAGAGGCCTGACAACGGCTGTGGAGAACATTTTCACCCGACCACAGGCTCGCATGAAGCCCCAGAAGCACACAAACAGATCAAATCCACCACAGTTAATTTACGGTATGATAACCATCTTTTGATTGTACATGCAGCAAGCTATATGACTTTTCATTTTTATGTTTTAAACTGGTCTAATAAAATGGCTACAAAACAGAATCTCCATGGCAAGGACTTACTATTGTAGAGCACAATCTATTTTGGGACAGCAATGGGGTTTTTGTTTTGCTACATCTCACTATCTGATTGATCAATGTTAATATACAGTCTGTTGCAGATGGAACTGAACAATGATTTACATAAGGGGATTGCCCCACCAGACTACAAAAATACTTTTAACTGTTGAGACTGGTTGCTGCAAAGCAAGCATAAACCAATCACAGGTCATTTAATACTGTTAAAAACACTTTTCTAAATTCCTTTATATGAAAGTTGTTTAATGCGCTTACACTGATTAACCACTCCTATATGTTCCACAGAATATGCAAGAAACGTCAAATATTGGTTGTGGAGAACACCATGGCCACACTACTGATTTCCAACCAGCACCAGAGGTTCCTCAACAGCAACAAGGTCCAAACTCAAATGCATCACAGGTACTGACATGAAGTATACATACACATGTGCTATGTGAGCGAAGTCATCGCAACTGTCAGAGAGCAAAGAGAGCAAAATGGAATAAAATGGACAGATACACAGAACCAGCAACATTCATCCAAGGTGCATGCCATGATTTGTAGTTCAGACTCTGTGGCTCGTCCACAAATTCGAAACACAAAACAGTTTAATGGCGAATATGGTTGTGACTTTTGCTACCATAAAGGTGGGAGTTCATACTATTACGTAAGTCCCGAACCTCCTCTCAGATCTGAATCAGAACATTTTCAACATGCAATGGCTGCAACTCCTCAGCAGCCTGTAATGGGAGAGAGAAGTCCCTCACCTTTAATGAAGCTTTCAAAGTTTCAGATGGTCAGTGGGTTTGTGCCTGAATACCAGCACAGTGTTTGCCTGGGGGTAACACGGCAGCTAATGACATTGTGGGTGGAGCCCACAAACCATAATAAACCATGGTACATTGGAACAAAAACTGAAATAATTGATAAGAAGTTGCTAACCATCCAGCCTTCAGTAGAATTAACTAGAGCATCACGTTCTGTAAAAGAAGGAAAATATTGGAAAGCATCTGAATGGAGATCTTTTGTTTAATGCTTTACCTGTGCTTTCTGGTGTTCTTTCAAAGAAATACTGGAACCATATTTTCCTTCTGGTTTTTGGTATTTATTCTCTGCTTCAGTAAATGATCCAAGTTATTGATGTTGATAATGCAGAAAGGGCACTGAAGAAATTTGTTAAGGAGTTTGAGAAGTTGTATGGCAGGGAAAATATGACATTTAATTTACACTTAATGACACACATTTCTGCAAGCGTGAGAAACTTAGGGCCCTCTGTGGGCCACATCCACACTTACATTTGAGTCTTTTAATGGAACCCTCTTGAAGTTCTTTAATGGGACCACACATGTTCAAGATCAGATTGTGAAGCGATTTCTTAACTGGAGAGACCTCACAAACAAGGCAGACAAGTACATGAAAAGTGCAGAAGATACTGTGAAAGAACTGTTCTATAAAATGCAAAATAGCAAGCAAGAGACAGCTATGTCATCACAACTGTCAGAGAATGTTAGGGTTTTAGGTAATCCTCGTCCAGTGAATGTTCCAGTACGGCATATGCTTGCTATCGAGGATCTTTTTGGTGTCAGGGTACAACAGTGCCTGTATTATGATCATTTCCTTGTTGACAGTGTACTGATGTATCACTATGCAAGATCCTGAGTATCGTGGCATTTAACACTGTAGGTTGTAATGCACAAATGAGCTGTGTTTTGGTTAGGAAGCTTTGCAGTTCTGGAAGGCAACTTTGTAGAGACTCTGACCTTAAAATTTATTCCAGGTTCATTCATGGGGTGACAGAGTCTAACACTATTCATGCAGTGCAGGCACAGTCTTTCAAAAGAAAATGTGTGATTGATTTTAAAGAGAAAATGTATGTCATTGCCCTGCCAAATAATATAGAAAGAGATTGAGGCGCATGGTTGTAATTCTGTTGAAAAACTTGTAATAAGAGTACCACATGATTTAGATTTCCAAGTACTGGTATTGCTGTAATGTATATTCATACATTCATCTTTAAATGGAGTGTTCAAAATTCCTGTTCCTTCCATTTTGTGTACTATTATCATAAATGCACTACTGATGGTTAAATATGACCAATTTTGTGGAAATGTAATGTTAAATGATATTACACTAAGAATGAATAAATGTTTTAAACTTAATTTTAGTAGTTTGAAGTGAACTTCATTACATAGGCATCTAAAAATTGATTGATGTTCTTCAAATTAGTATATGATGGAGAAATGCTTGTGGGAAGTATAGCTAAATAATTCTAATATTATTCATTGTTTCTCCCTACTAATCTAATCTTATGCATGTTTTTCAATGATTACTATTATTGTTTATGTCATATATATATATATATATATATATATATATATATATATATATATATATATATATATATATATATATGTGTGTGTGTGTGTGTGTGTGTGTGTATATATGTACATAATTTTTATTATTTATTTTATTTTACCTTGCCAAAAAATACGGAGCCATGGTGGGGGTTAATAAAAAATAATAAAAAAATCCTAGATCAGATTTATAAGAACAAAAATCGGACCAAAAAATCTAAATCACTGGTGTTTTCTTCTGAAGACCACCAATCCACGGGAAAGTCTCTAAGGTGCATGATTATATAGCCTAGTGATTGTGGGCTAAACCAAAGTCCTTTTAGGCAAGTCATGCCACTCGGCCACCATCTTGGCAAAGCCTCTGGCCTGCTATTTCGGAGTAACAAGACCAGGCTCCTGTCTAAATGAATGGGGAGAGAGCCAGATATACACTTTCACTGGTCACTGGGACATAAAAACTACATGAATAGAATCAGCATTTCAATCTGATAAAACTTTACCCCAAAATAAGGTTTAAAAAACTTTTTTTCCCGACCGGTTCTACTACGCATGCATCACCACTTCCGCGCATGCAGTAGAAGTAAAACAGACCCTTACATCAGTGGAACCACACGATTGGCTGAAATATGTTTCCGGCTTGGCTGTTAAAAGCAGACGATTGGCTTTCTAGCACCAACTTTACCATTACCAAAGTTGTATTGAGAATGTGATTGAGTAGCATGTCTCCTCTAAATGTCATGTCTCTGGCTAAACTCACCTATTTCCTCACTGCTAAATCTGATTGTGAAGTCTAATATAATTTTCCACTGTATACATAATACATGGCAGAGGTGACGTTGCAACCTCGCAAAGTGAAGCGATGTGGTTCCTTGAAAAAAATAAGAGAAGACTAAATGATACCTGCATGTGTGCTGACTCAGCAGGGATGGTATTATATGTACTAAAAGTTGATCTCCAGGAGAATACATAATTGAAAGCAAAACAGAATGCCTGAGAGCTTTACTGCATTATATTCCATTATAGACTAGTTGTTTCCCTTTACATAAATTGATGTTTCCACCCTACATTGATGCAGAAAAGGCAGACATCTGGTCCAGAAAAATTCACCAGAATGCAAGAAATGTGAAATGTGCATAGACTGTATAAAACAGGTTTGATGCTTAAAATTTAATGGGGGTGGATCCCGAGAAATATGTAACTATGATGACGAATGACGTTTTCTTAACCCTAACCAAGTGGTCATTTTAACTTCAGCCATGGTCTGACCATAACCACCTTGTATATGTGCCTAACCTAACCAAACCTTACTGTCAGTATGTTGTTCTGGAGGCCATGGACCAACCACATATTTTTTTGTATTTCATTTAGAAGACATTCTTCTCTTGTTAACTGAACAGTTGGGGTTTTTTTGAGTCACAAGGCGTTTCTAAGAAAACACCTCATTTGCAAATATATATTTTTTAAAAGGTTGTATTGCCTCCGGAGCTGTTCAAATATAGTGTTTTCCTTTATTGTGTCAATAATAATAATAATCAGAGTCATAAGTATGATCTTATTCTGATTTAAATGCATTTTATTTGACAGTCCAACTTTGAGTCCATACTTTCATGGGCCTAAGACCATATTCAATGTATTAAAGCAGCATTGTCTGAGTTGTAATGGTCTTAGGAACTTTGGAGCCACTTCTACCAAAATCATCCAGACTCTTATCTGAAAATTCAGATGTCATATCTGAAACCTACTCCTTACTTACAGTCAGCTCAGAACAAATGGATGTGTCCCTGTAAACTTCCGTATATGTGTGAATGAGATTATGTGTACATTCTTTTGTATGCACACACGCATTCATGTATGATATGTTCCAGCCTGTTCTTCTGCAATGGCTCAATGGCACCCGACTGAGAGTTAGTGTCCAACAACTGTTTCTGTTTTTTTTATGCCATGTTCTGTAATTGATTTTGCATCAAAAGCTATATCCAATCCATGCAAATTAAACATGTCTTAACTTCCTGTATCTGTGTGTCAATGGACACACTGTGGGAAAGAAGTTGGCTGACAATAAGTTACTGTTTAATGGTGAGTTGAAATTAAACCTGCAAAGGTAGACTATTGTACCATGACTTCACTGCCCACATCAGTGGAGTGATGACGTATTGACTTCCACTTATTACAAAAAGTATAACAGCCCCCTCTATGTTTAAACATGTGTAATCACAGCTTAAAAGGCCTCATTTTAAACTCAATTGCACAGAAAGATGCGGTATTCTTATTTGAATCTCATAATTTCTTGCCATTCTTAATCCTCTTCATCCATTTTTGAATTTCTCTATGCATTTCTGCATCATTATGTAAATGAGGAGGGGCTGTGACTCAAGGGGTGAACTATATAGATACAGAAGATTAAAATGAATGAATAAATGAAGAAGCTAATGAAAAGATTATATATATATATATATATATATATATATATATATAATTTGTCTCATTGTATAATTTAATTACTGCCTTCATTTATTTCTGTACTTTATTTTTTTAATCGGATGCTTATTTATTTAATGAGCATTTATTTATTTCTCTATTTATTTCCCTTGTTAGAATTGGTCCCCCATACAACAGGATCATTCACATTCATTAAACAGTTTTTAGTTCTGTACTTTTCCCTCAGTAGAAATAGGTTAGCCACTCACAGTTTGTCTACCACTCTTTAATGTGTGCAACAAGGCAGTTAGTCTTCTCATTCTTGTTTTGCATGATAAATTATTTGCTATGTTTATGAATAGTTTAAATGCTAAGAGAAAGATCTACACCCTGTAAAAAACTTGATCTTTTGTTGCTCAGCTAGCTCCTCGATAATTCCATACTCATGACTTCCAGGATGTATTCCGGTTTTAAACTTTGTGTCTTTGAGTTTTTCCCAGTAATGATTCCAGTTTCCATTTTTGTCTGCTCCATAACCGAACACATGGACCTGTTGGATAAGAAAAATAACAACAAAAACATCTATTAACTAACAGAATTACATAATGTAT
>NC_060158.1:24573542-24588681 GCF_021292245.1 Micropterus dolomieu | reverse complement strand
AGACAAAATAGTTAATTGTTAGTTGTAAAAAATGTCATCACATAACAGTTTTCAAGAAAAAAAACAATAGTCTACACATTGTAACACGCTGTCATTTTAAAATTTTAGAACTTAAATAGCTGGCAAAACATTCATTCAAGATACTACTCTCATTGTCCTTGTGTTTCTATACTATGTATCCATCTATACAATATTTTCTCCTTCTGCTTTCATCTTAGAACAGCTGTTACCCTACATTTCTGTGGATGTGAGCAATTTTCACTTTATAGATAATCTCACTGAATCAGTTTGAATAGTTTAAAAACACTACAACAGTATCATTCACATTCATTACACATTTTTTTCCCTGTGCTGCTAGGCAGTTAGTCTTCTCATTCTTGTTTTGCATGGCAAATGATTTGCTATCAAGTTTATGAATAGTTTAAATGCTAAGAGAAAGATCTCCGCCCTGTAAAAAACTTGATCTTTTGTTGCTTAGCTAGCTCCTCGATAATTCCATACTCATGACTTCCAGGATGTATTCCGGTTTTAAACTTTGTGTCTTTGAGTTTTTCCCAGTAATGATTCCAGCTTCCATTTTTGTCTGCTCCATAACCGAACACATGGACCTGTTGGATAAGAAAAATAACAACAAAAACATCTATTAACTAACAGAATTACATAATGTATGTACATAATGAAACACTGCCTTTGCAACAAGTGCCACAACTTTCAAGATGTTAATTTTGTAATCACACTACATGAGCAGTACTGGCAGCTGGACTACTGAGTGGGCCACAGCATTCAAACTGAACTGTCTATCAAGCCAGTCGGGCCACGAGTCTGCGATAGCCAATGCAGGTCTGGTTAAACATTCTTGTCTGTCTTGGACTATGGTGATATTTTATACATGTATTCAACCTCCCAGTGTCTTCATGCTTTGGACACTGTGTTTCATGGAGCCTTGAGATTCATCACAAACTTAAAATCTCTCAATCATCACTGTTTGCTGTATTCTCGGGTCGGGTGGTTCTCCCTCTCCATTCGGCGTTGGATGCACTGGCATCTTTTTATTTATAAGGCAGTGTTAGGACTTCTTCCTCCTTATCTGAACACTTACATCCTCCCGAGGCCTGCAGGAACATATCACCTGCACTCACAGTATCTGTTTTTATTGACTGTCCCTAAAGCCCGCACTGACTTTGGCAAAAGGCTTTTAATTTTGCAGCACCTTCTGCATGGAATCAGCTTCAGAATGAACAATGTACAGTTGAAGGAGTTGGTCTCACTTTATCCTTTTAAAGGCTTTTTAAAGGACCTTGCAGAAAGGCAGTCTGTCTGTCACTGTTTTTAAATTGATTTAGGACCCAGGTTTTTTATGATGACATTGTTTGAATATGATGAGTGAAATTATGTCTATGTATTTACCTGTAAGTGTCTCTGTATCTATTTGTAACCGCGCTGCTGCCACTTGCCAGGACACTCTTGTAAAAGAGATTTTTAATCTCAAGGAGAGTTTTTTTATCCTGGTTAAATAAAAGTTTCAATGAATGAATTTAACTCTAATGCTGGGCCTCAATAGGAATGTTCACCCAAATGTTGGCCAATATCACCATGTCTATTACAGTTTTTCACAATTGCTGAGACACATTTCTTTAAACCTTCATCCATTTTCTCATAAACTTAAACACAAAACCTAATCTTTACACTACATTCAGAAAACGCCTGAATCAAAAATCAAAATCAAGTAATGCTTTCAAAACATAAACACAGCCAGTCAATAGGTAAAACACTACAGAGCATTCTTTAAACGCTACATCAAAACTTAACACAGCGTCCAGGGCATGTAGTTACAGAAAAACTGTTCTTGCGTAGAGGAAACACATTTTCCAATTCAAAAAGTATAATAATCACAACTTAGTACAATAAATATATAGTATACAGTAAATACTGCAAGTACAGTATTGAATATCTGTATATTCAAACACAGTAAGCCCAAAGAACAAAGAAACCTATAAATGAAAAGCACGTTACCCTCAAAAATGTTGCAAACTGCAAAATTAAAGTCCATATAGTAAGAGGCTTCATCCACATCACATACAAGCAAAGAAAACCCCGGGAAGTGCTGGATGCAGCCTTACTGTACTCACTCTACCCTCTACTGGACTCTATGGGTACTACCTTCTCCAATCACACGCATGCACTTGCCCACTGATATTTTATCGTGCACGTAGCTGACCAATAGGACGTCGCTACTGATATGTGCGTGACGTATAACAGTGTCACCGTGAGCGCGTCGTCAGTGGAGCAGTCAATATCAACAGCTGCAGTGAAGCCGAGTCAGGACAGGGCATCCTCCTCTCCAGTGCAGCGAGCTGCTGCTGGGAGAATGAGCCGCTGTTCACTGTAATAAAGTGATACGGGCCGCACTGCTGGAAGAGACGTGTTGTCTGGTTGCGTCTCTACAGCTATATTTGACCTAGATTGGCGTTAGCTCGACTCGTGCTGTCGCAGATAGTCAGCTGAACGCTGCGCTGGTTCTGTTGAGCATATGTTGGCAATGTGGTTGTGTGTTTTAGGAACACACACACTGTCAGTGAGCTAGCAGTGTTCCCGTGGACATCAGCCTTTGTCCCCCTTTAAAAAAAAAAAAAATAATAATAATAAGGCTTAGACTTTTTCCAAGGGCTGCAATCGAAAAAGCTGCGGTGTCCTGGAACGCACCATGGACCGTTTTCGAAAGGTTGAACCAGCCATACCGGCCGGAGTTGGAAAAAGGCTGACCGGGCCTTGAACTCACCACATCCTCGTGGAGGAAGTTAAACCAACCGAAGCAGCGAGCGATCTCTTTCGTCCCGCTATACCGAGAGAGACCTGACTTTGGCTGTCTCTCAACCGGCTATAGCGGACTAGCCTAGCTGCGCTGTGACCGCTCGGCGAAAGACATGTTGGCAGGGCAGCGTGTCTGTTTATGTAACACGCTTTCGCAGCCGGTAAGCTAGCAAAGCGTCCATGCGAGTCCTCGTGGGCGCGCTGGGAATGCACAGTTACAGTACACTGCTGCATTGCCCAGTTTCCACGGTAAGAACAGCTCGTTTCTCGGCTGTCACGTCGTGGAAGCGGACCATTATGGCCGCGTGGACTCTGCGGTCAGGCTAGCGAAGTGGACGCTGGGCCTCACCCACCCTCTCACTCGGTTCTGACCAGGGGAGGCCGTGGGGCGAACCGTTAGCTTTGCGTCGGTGAGCGTTCAACACGGCTAGCTCAATGGGATGGGGTTGGTGGTGGGGAATATAATGTGTTGCTAATAAACAGTTTAACATTCACAAGCATCACCACAGTGTACACACAAGCAGCACATGTTAGAACAGTGGCTTCCTGAACACAAGGCCGACGCGCTCACAGTGACACTGTCCCTTACTTATAGGTTGGTCAAAGGGTGACATTGCCACTATGCTGGCCAGGGACTGGACCACATATTAGTTTGATCACATCATTAGAAACAAGTGTGCAGAACTGTGAGTTGTGTGTAAAAGATGACAGCTGTGTTGTAGCTGTGTTTAACTTTTGCTGCGTGTATTTACCATTTTGCAAAAAGTGTCTTAACTACCTGAATTTGTTTAAGGTTTTGCCAAAAGAGTGGCTGATTCAACAAATGGATTTAGGCCACTGAGCACTGGGTTCAGAGAATGGGGTTTAGCATGTTAGAAATTGTGAAAAACTGTAATAACAATGAGTAACATCTGATTGTTAACACTTCTCAGAAAAAAGCTACATAAATACAAACTTTGGTAACTTGACTTTTTTCAGTTATTTGCATCCACTTGTTAATCATTAGTGTGTTACAGCAACACTAGTGACATTCACAAGGAAATAACAATTTCATAATTGACTCACCTCTTCACAAATATGGAGGGCAAGAATCAAAGCCATAAAGCCAGTGGATGGATAACTGCCCTTCTTTTGCAGCCACGTCTCATGAACATACCTCATGAAAGCTGGATTGATCACCATCACCTGTTATGAATCAGAATTAGCCTTTACACTTATTTCTAGGAGCCGCTGCCTTTGTAGCCAATACAATGTGTTGTTGAATGCTTTCAAAATAATACTCACCAAATCCTTGTTAGCTTTGATATTTGACTTAACTGGCACATATGACCTGTTGAAAATACCATGAAGTATCAAACTTAACATCAAAGGAAACTGCTTTGTATATATTTATCAGTAAAATGATATACTAGGCACTCCAAAAGAAAACTACAGCAGAGATGATTCTTAACATTATTATATGTTCCATTTCTGAACTTTTCAAACTGTTTAAACAATGAAATTGCTAGCAGGTAAGTGGATGAGCCCCATTCATTCTCACAGGTTTTAGGCGCCTCCTCTCCTGCTCCTACTTGCTCTCATGTTTGCTAGTTCCTAAGAGCTCAAACTGGCAGGGAAGCCTGTCCTTAACACACCCTGGATGGAAGATTAGCTGTTTCTCATATCTCAGTGTCTGCGCTGCTGTCCTGTAGAGCTGTATATTGTGTTTAGGCTACATCCTAGATGGTATGTTGCAGGTTAATGGTGCTGGGATGTGTTACTTTCCTTCTACTGGACCTGTATTGAGCATGGGGAATTAAGCCAACTACACTGTTTGTCTGACACAGGACATGAAGTCCAGTCTCTTGCATGACAGTCAGTCATTACTTTTTGCCTTCCCTACACAAAGGGAAAACTACCTCTTGTACTGGCACTGACTGTTTGTATTGGATGTAAATTGTGTGCTGCAGGATTAATTACAGCATGAATGTTAATTCCTAAGTGACAGGCACAAGTTGTGGTGAATTCCTTACTGGTGATAATTATAATCCTCATCATTGTGAGCTACGTACTAAAGTCGAGTGGCCATCTCTCACGGTAAGGTGTGATTGGCACTAGGTTTTATTTATTTATAAGGCTCTTACTGAGTCTTTACTCCCTTACATTATTCCATTGCTGTCTCTTAATGTGGGCCCTTCTCGAACACACTCAAATGATTTGATCACATTGCAGCTGCTGGCTGTTTTCATTGAGTTTGGTAAATCCTACAACAACATGCAGAGCATTCTAAAGCTTACTTTTTTTAAGGTTAGTTGATTAATTTGCACTCAATTTTAATAGCTTTATTTATTCTTAAGGTTTTATCATTTTACTTATTAGTTATTTTTTACATCTACTTTTTATTGCCACGTATCTAAGTTTATCATTTGTGTTTCATGTTGCCTAGGATCTTTGGCTATATTTCACATAACTGACTCAGCCCTTTCTCACTTGACAGCCAAATAATATTGTCATTGTGGTAAAAGGGCAAATTTGAAACATACAATAATAAAAACTTTAAAATGTCTTGGATAATTTCTCATTTTCATGCTTATACAATATATTTAGTTTGTATTTATTGATATAATTATTTATGTTGTCATATTTATGTATTTAATATTGAACTCATTATGTCTACACACTGGGAGTGGGGAGAAAGAAATTTAAAGATCTGACTCACCTTCCAGTAAATCCAGTAGAGAAGGCCTTGATGAGCCACTCGAGATCTTGTATCTTGAATGGAAACAGCACAAGATGAGTGTTGTTATCCAAGTCCACGGCACTCTCTGGATACATGACACGATGAGTTGTTCTGGTCCCGACATCTGCTTCAAAGCCTTTGGTAGGACCATGGTTTATTCTAAATAGAACAATGGGATGTTATCTTATATGCCACTATCATTGACAAAAATACACTGCATTGGGGGACTGCTTGAATTTTATCATTGAGGAAAAATGTGGGGGTGGTGATTGAGCAGTGGATAAGATGCATACCTTTGCTGTGACACCACCAGTGTGTCCCTGAGCAAGCCACTTAACCCCTAGTTGCTACAGAGGCATGCGACCTCTGACATAAATAGCAATTGTAAGTCGCTTTGGATAAAAGAACTAACTAAACTAAACTATAAAGAAATAAAAAAATAAACTATACTATAACTAAATTAATAAATGTAAATGTAAATGAAAGAAAAATGAACCAAGTGCCAAAACCTGCAGTTCCTCAAATGGACACTTGAGGCCGGCTGTAGCCTGGTTTTGGTATCTAATTTCCCAGTTCATGACAACTGTGAGAGAGTGAATTTTTATATAACTCACCTGTTTAAATCATATTAAGGCTTACAGTTATAACAAAGATCCAAATCAACCTTCTAGCTACTGCCCACTCTCTCTTATTAATACTGACCTAAAAATTATTACAAAATCCCTAGTAACAACAATAGAGACAGTTACACCAAAACTAATCCACCCAGATCAGACAGGCTTCATCAAAAGCAGGAACGCTTCAGATAACCTCTGTAGACTCTTTAACTTAATCAATATATAACAGCAAAGACAAGACAAAACCTTAATTGTATCATTAGATGCCAAAAAAGCTATTGACAAAGTAAACTGGACTTTTCTATTTAGCACCCTGCGCAAGTTTGGTTCTGGAGTCAATCATCCATTGGATAAGAACACTGTACACGTCACCTAGAGCTTCAGTAATCACAAACCAGATCACCTCACCTAGTTTCACACTTCATCAGGGAACCAGACAAGGATCCACTCTCACCATCCCTATTTGCTATTTTTATCGAACCACTCGCAACAGCAATACGACAAAATAAAATTGATGGAATCCAGGACGCAAGCTCACAACATATGACAAATGAGTCTTTATGCAGATGATTTATTACTGTATCTAAAAAATCCATCTGTGTCACTACAGGAAACCTTTCACATCATTAATAACTTCTCAATAATCTCAGACTACATAATAAACTGGAATAAATCAACTATACTAGTGCTATCTTTAGATGCGTGGGATTCTGCAGCTCAAGACTTCTCCTTTCCTCTTCAAGCTGGCAACATAAAATATTTAGGCATTAATATTTCTAATAAGATGTCAGATCTCTTTCACCTCAACTACACCCTTCTGATAAAAAAAATAGATGACTTTAAACGATGGACCAAACGTCCATTCACTCTCACATTTTTACTAATTACTGTAAGAATAACACAATCTCATCAACTCTCACAGCCTTGTAGAAAACTAGTAAAATTACCAAATCGTTGATAACATCTTTTGGCACGATCCGGATTTCAAACTGCATAACACCCCAGTGTATTTTCCATCATGGCAGCCCAAATTAAGTAAATATCAAAAATCACAGATAGAAAAATATTATCTCCAGACTCTAAACTCATATAGATACATTAGATACAGATACTTCTGTAACAGTCCCAATTTCAAAATGGGATAACAATTTAGCAGTCTCTCTCAACCCTGACGTCTGGCCACAAATCTGCAATAATATCTTCTCTATGACCACAACACATCACAAACTTGCTACTCATACAAAACTATCCACAGAATACACCTCACTCAATACAAAATATTTAAAATGGGACTGGTCAATACCGATATCTGTCCTCAATGCACTTTACGTAAAACAGATAATTATCTCCACGCCACTTGGACCTGCCAACCAGTTTACTCTCTTTGGAGAGTAGTGTTGTGTCGTTCAAAGAATGTGTCGTTCATCTGACCTAATCTTGTATGTGACTCAGGAGGAACGCGTTGTCTCAGTGAGTAATTTGTTCATTTTCACGCATGCGTGAATAGTTTTGGACTCTTACGTTCACTCGTTATACCGCAGCTGCATGGTCTCTATCAGCACAGGAAACAATTGATTAGTTCACGACTCTCAACTGTGGGTCTCTGGGTTTGAGTCGTTAATTTTTCATGTGACATCTCGGCTACTGTGGAGCAGGAATGAACTAATCGTTCAGCGCTCACATGGGTCCTCCTCGGAGTCTGTCTTCACTCAGCAGGCTGACTTACTGCCAGCACCGGCAAATGAGAGGCAAGTCTTTTGTCAGGTAACAGTCACTGGACTGACATATATCTAATATCGATTTTGATAATTTTCTGACATTTAATAAATCTATTAGCAGTGCTGTGTTATAGTTTTAACACAGCCGCACTGTAACGTAAGTCCTGCTAGTGTTTACAGCTAACAGCTGATGAGAGTTATTCTGGGTCCACTCCACTTCAGAGCCCTGACAGAGTTCTACCAGGAGCTGAATTACCACAGAGGGCATCTCCTTTAAAACATTAAAACACAGCCACATAGCAACCTTAATGTTTGCCCTGTGATGTGTGAACAGCTAACAGCTGATCCGGGTCAGCCAGAGAATGCAAGTAACTTTTACTTTTTATTTATCAACAGAGCCGTGCTGTTTTTTTTCACAGCTGACTGGTGAACAACCTGCAGCGTTTGAGATTATTATTAAATTTGTTAAATTTTAATAAGAGTGTGTTTTATTCATCTAGTGTGTCAAGCTTATTACTTCAATATATTCCCTGTAAATCTGATGTTAACATTTAGATGTTACTCATGGATAGGCGTTAGACTACTGTATGAATGAGCACTTTAGAGATCTAGTGATAGTAATTATAATTATATATATGGCTGGTCTGGTAGTACACTCAGGAATGATTGTGAAAATGGACGGATTTAGTCGAAGTTGTGGCTTAATCGAATATTGACAACATATTTCTGTGGTTTTTCCATGGTTTGAATTTGGTTGTGGCTCCATGAGGCTTTATAGAACCATGATAGAGAAAGATCAAGAGGTGAATTTGTGTATTATACTTTGTCAATTAGAGCAAGCCAGGCAGCCTTCTGTGTTTGAGAACTGCGCTGTTTTTTAAAAAATCGCCCACTACAGGGCTGCAGCGCTACAATAACAAGCCTAGTTAAAATGAACGAAATGACACAAAAAAAGATTAGTTCATTTTAATGAACGAGATTTGGTGATTCGAGTCTGTCAAAAGAGTGACTTTTCCCATTACTATTGGACAGCAGTAACTAGCTTTCGCAGATCTTGGGCTACAGAATCCCATTGTCCCCATCACTATGCCTACTGGGAGATAACTACGCAAATTATCCTACCAAATAAATATAAAAACCCACTACTTGTTTCTCTAGCTGTTACCTAGAAAGTAATCTTTCAAAACTGGCAATCCAAGAATTCTTGTCACATCACTCACTGGATTCATTTACTTATAGAATATATTTCGCTAGAAAAAATAATAGCATACAAAACAAGCAAGATATCAGCTTTTAATGAAACCTGGGATACAGGAAGAGACGTTTTGTTCAATTAAATTTTATTATTATTTTTAATATAATTATTATTCATATTTTTTTATGCTTCATTTAGTTATTGATTTTTTAAATTTATGCTCTTGTTCTTCTTTTTCTAGTTAATCCCTACTCTTTCCTTAAATTCAAAGCATATACTATATACTTCCCAACTCAGTTTCCCCCACACCACCTCCCATTTTCTACCTCTTGAACATACACACACACACACACACACACACACACACACACACACACATATTGCCTTTAAACATCTTTAATATCCAACATGCTGTTATGTCCAACTGTGCACGGTTGTTTCTCGTTTCTGTTTTTGTGTATTTTCACGAAATACTGTTGTGTCTGTTATGTATTTCAGCTGTTACGTGTTGCATTATCTAATAAAAAATAAAATAAAATAAATAAAAAGGCTTACAGTTATGCGCAATTAAGAGCTTTACAATCCTTAGCTTAAAGATTTACCTTATGATGACATCATGTAAATCTATGAGAGGTCCATATCGTGATTGCTTCAATTTACCAGAATTCCCCACCACAGCACAACTCCTGCAGAGGTCAGGGCTGGGTTTTATGACATCTGGACTGGATGGGAACATCTCAAACAGCCTGTCCACTGTTTTTTTATAGGTACTAAAGTTGCGGCTTTCAACCTGTAAGCGCTGGCACACAAACCAAACATACATTTCTGTTATACTACTTGTGAAATGTATTGCTTAAGTAGTTGTTTAACTAAAACAAATGTTGCATTTGTGATATAATTGTGTTTCACTTCCTGATCCTGATCTGATAACTGCAGGCTGAGAGACTGTTCCAGCAACTTACCTTCCACCAGTTGAAAGCATCCTCTGAGAGATTGTATTGCGCTGACAAAAATGGTTCAACAGATGTGTTGAAACGCGGAATAGACCACAGATCATCTTCTGATAAGCATTTGTCACAAGCACAGGGGTTTGTGTCCTGGAGCTGGTTGAGGTGTTCTGAAAACCCTCTTGAAACATTTCCTCTCAACACACAGATGCCAGTCACACACAGCAGGACAACGAACATCCTCACTTTTGCCTTCATCTTGGCTGTGTGAACCTTGTGATTCCAGTCTGTAGACAAAGAGTGTGGTGAAATATGTAAACTGTCATATTGTTTATTTTAGGCTATAACCAGCAACAGCAAATAAAGCAGATTGGTACATTATGTCACATCATTTTAATATCAGGCAAACACAGCTGCTAGTCATTATGAAATGAACATCACAGTATGTGTTATTTCTTTCATGAGGACTTGTTGAGGATTGAGAATAAATAAAAAACTTAATTGGTCATTAACTGTATTAAAAATTCTGATATGGTTATCAGTAATGATAATAATAATGTCTTATTTTTTTCCAATTGATTTCTATTTTCATTTATTTCATGAACCAAAATATACAAATAATTATGCTGTACATTAAATAAACAACAAAAGCTTCAGCAGTTCAAACGTACCTATTAAAGTTGATTTTATTTTTGTCTTACCTGATCAAACAATAATCCACTTCTGTTGCAGTTATACTGAGTAAACGTTGGGACATTTAGTAAACGTCAGACCTTAAGAGCATCTGAGGGTGAATATAAAGAACTAGTGGAATTGCCTACTTATGCTTTAATAGCCTTAAAGTCCCACAAAGAAGTCTTCTGAGAGAAGGACTGGAACATCTCTGACAAGGGGGTTTGTACAAAGGCGTCCAAAGAGGCATACAGGCATAAATGACGAGAAAGAACCATTTCAGATCCCTGTAGATCCGTGTCCAGATCTTTGTTTTAGAACAAAAACGTAAAAAATCTCGTTCTTGGGTTTAGTTTTGCGTGATGTTGGCGGTGCTCTGCTTCATGTGGTGGTGCTGCTCCCGTGTGTGAGGCAGTTTTGTGGCGGGCGAGTCTTTATAGGACCTGTATACCAGGAAATAAAAGTTCTTATTACACATTCTGCCCATTGCCCATTGGTATAAATAGAATGTGAATGAGTCCCTGTGGAATGACATGGAGACATCGAGGAAGAAGATGAAATATATTGCTTAACGCATCACAATAATAAAACCTGAATGGAAGCGTTGCAACATTCTGTAACTACTGGCTGCATTTTTCTATGTTGTATCATTAAACCCACAAGTACATAACTGGTGGCTACTGATCGTTCCAGATGTGTCTCAGTCTATGTCTAATTGCCATATTATTGTATAATATTTTCAACTTTCGCAAAAACTATCGTCTTGTAGTTATTGGTATTTTCCATAATCATGCGAGCAGTCGTGATCTGACTTTATGCTGCACACAACATGAGTCTGCGAACTGCGAAAGTTAAGGGAGTTGGTTACCTGGCTGACCAGGTAGAGGTGTGCAATCTGTCGCCTGCAGATCTTTATCTATCAGCTCACTCTGTCTGCTCCTGACTGTTGCATTACTCACTGCAATATTTCAAACTGGTCCGCTGTCAGAAAACTGTTGAACTGAAAATGACGGTTGTCTTGTTGTGTAGCTGCATTTTTGATGAATGAGGGCAGTCAGCGCTGATCTCACTTACCAAACAGATTGCATTTCCTGTGATTACTTCAAAATTAAAGTCAACTTATGTTTCACCAGTTGAATGCTTTTAATGTGAAGCAGTGGCAGGAAATGTTAAGTTTACATTTGCAGTAACTTAATAAAGCTTTTTTCACAGTTTGCACTGCATGATAAAGCTGATGTTCTCTTGCACTTGAAGGTAAAGTGGTCACAAGTTTATTTTTTATACAGCAGCGTGTGTTATTTAAAATGTAGCGAGATACAATACTTAAAAAAAAACCACACACATAAGGAAAAGTAAAATTACAGATTTGAACAACAACTTTAAAAAGTATAAGTAGCTACACAGAGAGCTAATTTGTTACTTTCCACCTCTGGTATTATACAATAGCTTTAGGATTGGGACATGCCTTGACATTGTATTGCCATTTGCACTTTCCCAGCAGTTTCTGCTAGAAAGAGACACCAAACATGCAGAGAGGCATAGCAAAACAGAAAAAAATGGAATACAGTTTCACATGTCAATATATTACTGTATTTTTTGAGAAATATTACACTTCACTTAAAATTAGACATTTTCACAAACACAGCAGGGCAAAGCAGGTGGATGATAGGGTATCCTGTAAGCAGGGCTTCAGCAATGCAACAGGAAGTGTTGGTGTGCTTGCAGCATGACTCAGTATACTTGCAGAACTGTTTTTTTTAGTTTACTGGCACATCAGTGGCAGAACAGAACAATGTAGGCACATACACAAAAAAAAAATTAAACAGAGTTTTAGATGTCAGTAAATTACATCCCTGTATTGTATGAGGGAAATTCCCCTTCACATAGTCACTTATTCCACTGTTTTGCAAGGCAAAAGAAGAATTGACTTTTGTGGTGTCTCAAGCTCTGTGAATTGAATGTTGCCCAACTTGAATTTAACTGTCTTGTAATTTAATAGATTTACAAGCTACTAAGCATATCTTTTCTGAGGTACCTGTACTTTACTTGATTTTTCTTTTCATGACACTTTCTTATTCTACTCCACTGTATCTCAAAAGGATATATTCAGTGTTGTGAAAGCTACTTGGAAAATGTAGTGAGCTAAGTAAGTACCTTAGTTACATCTAAGCTACTTTCAATTTTTTAATATTTTATATTTAGATCATATATATATATACACACACACACACACACACTCTCCTAATTAGTGCCATATCATTGCAGCTAAACATATTTCCTCATGCAACAAATAGATTGTTGTTTGTATAAAGTTACTTAATTATCACATTGTTATCATTAATATTGTTTGTTATTTTAATAGGCTAATTGTTCCTTTGAAAAAGCGAGGCATATTTTTAACGTAACATAGGTCTATTTTGTGTTTTAATCGTCTTTCTTTAGTTTTTATAATGTCATTTCATTATTTATTAATTATATCTTTTTCATTGTTTATATGTGAACTTGTGCTCTGGCAACATTGCAACCTAAACAACCTAAACATTCCTGGCAATGGGCGAGAGGGCGAGAGAGAGAGACTTTGACTTTTGACTTCTTTTATTTACGTCACATTAGAAAACAGACTCCATTTCCATCATCATAATAAATCCTCCACCAGGATTATTAGGCACACACACACACACACACACACACACACACACACACACACACACACACACACACACACACACACACACACTAATAAGTTAAACGGTAAGAACCAGTGAACCATCTTCCTCTAGGGAACATAAAATATGTCTGATCCCCCACAAAGCCCTTAAAGGCTCCCGATTACTAGTCATTACTAGAAAGCGTGCTCTACTCTCAGACGAGCTGCAACCAGACCATTCAGGCTCCGCACCACATCTGTCCAGCCCTGACCCAACATCTGACTCTTCCTGGTCTTCCAAATTGCTAGCTTAGCTGTCCCAAATAACAAATTGATTAGAACCAAAGTCAGTTTTTTTCTTTTTTGGTCCAAAGACAAACAGAGAAATCTTCTCCCAAAGCTTCCACCCGTTCCTTCAGGACTCTAAAAAGACCAACTAGCCGAGGACAACCCACCACTAAGTGCTCTAATGTTTCCCTCTGAGTGCAAAATGGACAGCCCTCCCCAGTGCCTGGATCCAGGTGAGCTCTGTGTCTGTTCGTAGCTAATGCTCCATGTATCATCCTCCACTGAAGGTCCGCCATCCTTTTCAACAGGACCTTCCACCGGTCTTTAGGGGTAACGTCTGAAGCAAACACCTCACACCATCTCGCTCCGGAGAGCGAAGGTTCAGCACCTTCACACAACTGAAGTACAGCTGCTTCTTCCCACAGGAGCTGAAACTACCCAGCACCGGTGTTTTCATGGAGAGAAAAAGTCCACTCTCCTCTCGCCACTCCTCTGCAGCAGGAAAGACGCTCAGAGAGGGAAAAATGTACATACCGTCATCCTTCCATTGGCCAGCACGTTTCCTAGCAAAGCCTCTCAGTTTCTTAGAAAGGGACTGCCAGACTTCCTCCACAACCCTATTCAGCACTCTGGATTGGAATGTGGCGTTTCTAAGGAAGTTATTATTAACAGCGGTTCCTCATAGATCCACATTCCTGGCCTAGGGTCAGGAGTTCGTGTGACCATCAGTGTCTGCCAGGCATTAATCACCGAGCTGTAGAAAGGTGTGAGTCCAGTCAGGTCAAGTTCAGATGGTCTCAGCAGAAATAACTGCTTATCCAGCCCAAGCCAGCGAGCGTTCCTGAGAAGCAGGAGCTAACCGGCAGCAACTGCAGCCATACAGCAGCCTCTGTGCCGTCTGCAGTCTGAAGGCCGCGGTTCTGGACAGAATGCCTACAAGTCCTTGTCCTCCCTCTGCCACAGGGAGATACAAGACCGACGCCTTCAGCCAGTGTTGACCGGAGTGTTGACAGAAATTTACCAGGAGCCGCTGCACCTCCTTCAGTAGGCCTGCCGGTGGCACCAACACGATGATCTTGTGCCACAGAGATGATGCGACCAGATTATCCCCTATATGACAGCTGAGGTACTGTAGCAACCATTTCCATTTAGACAACCTGGCTTCTACCTTTTCCAGCACTACCTCCCAGTTCTGCCTCTGAAAGTCCTCACTCCCTAAAAAAAACTCCTAGGCTTTTTAGACCCCTTTTTCCCCACCTAAGGTTCCCAGGAAGACCAGGAGTGCTCCCCACGCACCACTCCCTCACTAAACAAGCTTCACTTTTTCCCCAGTTCACCTTGGCAGAGGAAGCTTTTCCATAAAAGGCCAGGCTTTCTTCTAACTCTTGAATGTCTCCCTGATTGCAAATAAATACATTTACATCATCAGCATATGCTGATACAACAACAGGGGGCATCTCCAGTTCTTTAAAAGGGCTAGGCAGAAGAGAAAGAACTGCACGCCTACAGGATGCTGGAAGTGTCT